>NC_041344.1:29040235-29325235 GCF_004354835.1 Perca flavescens
CTTGGAAAGCTGTGAGTGAACCTTTGTGATGGTGCATACTGGTCGTCTGGCTGCATCCCAGCATCCCTGCTGACAGGAGATGAGGCCATGCACGCACCCAAGGGCTCTTTGTCTCCCTGCAGACACAACCACAGTCAAGCACTTTGTGTGTGTGTGTGTGTGTGTGTGTGTGTGTGTGTGTGTGTGTGTGTGTGAGGCGCTATGTTTGTGAGCTGATGCTGTGGTCCGTAGATTATGTAACAGAGACGTTAGGCTATTTATTAAATACATGGCAAATGGCCCTGCTGCGTATGGTGCATTTATGTTGTAATGCTGGTCATCATCAAGCACAACAGAAATGCGTGATCCGTTTGAGACTTATTGTTTTGGCGACCGCGTCCCTCTTCGTCTCCACCTCTCGTTCCCAGGCAGCCTCCTCTCTCTCCTCTGAGGTGGCTCCTTCGCCCAGACGGCTGCTACGTAACTTGTTGCTAGGGTAACCTAGCCTTGAGAGGAGCTTGGGCCTTGTTGCATTGTATGCAGTCATGCTTTCTTGGAGCATGAGGGGCGAAGAATCGATTTGAAAGCTATGGCTGCGATGAGGACAGGAGTCAACACGCGTGATGCCAACCGGGTATGGCAAGGTGTGACGTCCCGTTGGCCCCGAGTGAGCGCGCATTTGACCTAGCAGTTTTAAATTGTTATGATCAAATACAGAAGCCAAAAAGTGACCAGAAGTCAACGTGGAAATATAGCTTTTGGGTGTAGTCAATTGCCAGGACTAAGTGCTGACATGAATCTCTCATAGTGGGACTTTACGCACTTTTACATATCTGAAAACAAGACTGTGTGTTTCTGATTCCAGAGAACAAAGCAGCACGGCGCAGAGGGAAAGCTCTCGGTCTTCTTACATAATTGAATAGCATGGTAGCAGCGGTTAGCTATTGGCATTCCTCAAGGAAACGGTTGTGTAACCGCCTCACAGAAATGCACCGTGGTTCCGCTCGCAGACAGGTTTATATAGCCGAGTGCTCGGTTATCAATCGAAGCTAAGTGAATGAACAGCAGCAGCCTTTTTAGGTAGTCCACCACTCCCTCCCTTTCAGTCTCCATGTCTCTCTCTCTCTCTGTCCCTCTCCCTTCCTGACCGGGCCAGTGAGTGTGGGATCCAGACAGAATGCTAGAGAGGCGTATGGAGAGAGACAGCGATAGAGGAAGGGAGGGAAAGTGGATGATACGACTGCCACTGAGGCCATGCAGACGTGGGTCACACAGAGGATGCCAGGCAGGCAGGCAGACAGGCAGGCAGGCAAGCAGACAGGCAGGCAGGCAGGCAGGCAGGCAGGCAGGCAGGCAGGCATGCCAGCAAATAGAAAAATGTTCACGTGGAAGTCAACGTGCCATGTGCGAAGCACAGCAGCCTCAGGAGGAAAGATGGAGAGAAAAGGAGAAGATTTAAGACATAAGAGAGAGAGAGAGAGAGAGAGAGAGAGAGAGAGAGAGAGAGAGAGAGAGAGAGAATAGAAACACAAGGTAAAAGAGCTGCTGGAACATCAATTCAACAAAAGTCCCAAGCCATGGCAATGGCGCTGCATTGAATATCACACAAGATATCCACACCTGCTCTTATCAATAGTGTGTCCTAATATCTAACTCACTTTTATTTGTCACATACACACAGCACAGGGTTTGGATTTCTCAACATACTGTATCTGAAGTCTCTTTTATATAGACCTTAGTGGTCCCCTAATACTGTATCTGAAGTATCTTTAATATAGACCTTAGTGGTCCCCTAATACTGTATCTGAAGTATCTTTAATATAGACCTTAGTGGTCCCCTAATACTGTATCTGAAGTCTCTTTTATATAGACCTTAGTGGTCCCCTAATACTGTATCTGAAGTCTCTTTTATATAGGCCTTAGTGGTCCCCTAATACTGTATCTGAAGTATCTTTAATATAGACCTTAGTGGTCCCCTAATACTGTATCTGAAGTCTCTTTCCCTAAATTCAGCCTTGGTGCAGAATTACAGCCACTAGAGCCAGTCCCACAATGAGCTTTCCTTAGGATGTGCCATTTCTGTGTCTGTAGCTAATGAGGAGGAGAGAGGGGGGGGCAAGGTGGAGGGTGGGGGTGTGGCCTTGACCAACTGCCACTTTTCTCGTTTGAAAGCCATGATATGTGTGTGTGTCTCTCTCTCTCTCTCTCTCTCTCTCTCTCTCTCTCTCTCTCTCTCTCTCTCTCTCTCTCTCTCTCTCTCTCTCTCTCATGGGTGGGCCAAATTCTCTGGGCGGGCAAAGCAGAGAAAGGGGAGGTAACCTTGCTCCTTATGACCTCATAAGGAGAAGATTCCAGATCGGTCCATCTGAGCTTTCATTTTCTCAAAGGCAGAGCAGGATACCCAGGGCTCGGTTTACACCTATCACCATTTCTAGCCACTGGGGGACCATAGGCAGACTGGGGGAACACATATTAATGTTAAAAAAAACTCATAAAGTGAAATTTTCATGCCATGGGACCTTTAAACAGGAATAAATAGTGCATCTGTTGGGCACTATTTTAAGATGCAGGTAATTACACATCCAGTGTGCTAGTATTTGTAGATGGACGTTGTATGCAGGATTGAGTCGATTTAAACTACAATGTCCATGTTAAAAAGGTGCTCAGAGCGATGTCACGCGTCTTTTAGGCTACAACATTTTTTGTCACATACAGTAAACATCTCCTCACTATCCCCTAGCTGCCTGTCCCCTGAACACCCTGGAAAAAAACACCCAGGCTCCACAAACGACAACAAAAACAAACTGCGCCAACCTGCACCACCAAACATAACAAACAGCGTTTCAGCCAATAACAGTCAAGAAGGATTTGGGGGTGGGACGGGATGAGGAGGATGGAGGGGCAAGCTAGCCTCTGTTTTGTTTGACAATACTTTGAACGTCAACAAGAAGTGACGTCACCCAACATCTCTTAGAGTACCTTTAAGCATGGCTTATTTCTGTGTTTTTATGGGTTTTAAACAACAACAATGGAGGTCTATGGCACAGAGGAAGAAGTTATATTTCCATCTCTGGCTGCAAAGACTTATACTTGTTAACGCTATAGTACGGTTCCCGGGGCTGTACGTACGCAAACATGGCCGTTTCTTTTTTACTTGTACGTAAAACTTGTATAATGTTTAACTTTTCTTTAAATTTTCTCTATTTTGAACCCTCTTCCGGGTGTCGTATCAATCAATTAACCGTTTAGCCAATCTGCTGGCCCGCAAGACGCGTCGCTGGGATTTGGGAAGTAGGATCAATTCAATTTGTTGGTTTTGGTCTTTTCATGGGATTTCTTGACAATAAAGAAAAACAGAATAGTGCCAGCCTTATGCTTTCATTTCTGCGGCCTCAAAATAAAGACGATGTGTACTCTTGCATCCAACAGATTGCTTGATTTGAGCTACCCATTTTTTTATATAATTATTAGACATACTGTAGGTCTCAAAGTGAGAGCAAGGTCTCATTGCTTCCTGCTGTGTTTTTCTCTTTTTTATCTTATCACCCATCTTATCTTACACGCTGTTGTGTCTAATTGACTCTCAGGGCTGGGTTATGCTACAAAAGAACTGGTTCATGATACGGCACGTTGTCTGACCAAATTGGAAATCGAAACTGTTAATCGCTGCTCAGAACGGCCACGCTGGAAGGCAGAATGAAGTAGAGTAGAAAGGAGGAAGGCCTGCTATCGTTTAAATACTGGGATGACGATGCACATTTTCAGACAGTCTCTCCTCGAAGACATTCATAGTATTGCCGCTGATGATTCACATGAAAAGTGCCAGAAATAGACGCATAACAAATGGAACAGAGAGCTCGAGAGAGAAGTTCAAAACCCTCCTGTCTCACCTAAACACACCGGGCCGATCCCTGCGGGAAGTTGGTGTGAATGTCGGACTGTCGATCTTGGAAAGGCAAAGCTTCTCCACCATCAGACAAGCAGTTCTGATTAAGTTTACTGGCCCCTTAAAGGGTGCAGAAGGAAACAACCGACAAATGTTTTACGAAAATAAATACTTTTTTTAATTAAACTAATCTGTAAGATCTACAGTATGTCTTCAGCATCGACAAATGGTCTCCAGGCTGAAAGGAACGTTGGAAAGTGTTGGATTTCATGACAATAACAAATCTGTCAATAAGATTGTTTTAAATGTAAAGTGTGTTAAAATGTATTAATAATATATAATAATGGCGGACTTATTCTTTCATAAACATGAACTGTAAGGTGAAACACAAATCACCTCAAAGCATTCGGTGCCTGACATTTAAAGCAGATTGACGGCGAGTGATTTGACCTTTCTCACTGTGTAATCTATGAACAGGCTTCTGGGCAGAAGCCAAACACCAATCGGGTTGAGCAAGTGCGAGCAGCAACACATCAGTCTAATCCTCTGTCCAACGTATAGAAGATACCAAGACAAGTCAAGACATTAGGGGTTGAAACCTAATGTGCAAAAAATTCAAGTCAAATTGTTAATTTTTCCATCAGAATGGTTCTAAATTTGCCTCCCCTCCTTCTTCCGTTGCATCAAAGCTTGGCAGTGGCTTCATTCTTTGTCCAGCGACGGATCACAAGGCTGTAAACACACACACATGCTCTCAGACATATGACATCATCCAAGCAGTGAGACACACACACACACACACACACACACATACATTGGCATCACTCTCTTCCAATAAGACAAAGCGAGCATTAGCCTGACCCCGTTCTCACGGAGACCAAATCCCTTTGCAACAACATTACGTGGTGCCGACTATCTCTGCAGTCTGGGATGCCTCCCTGTCATCTTCCTCCTCTTCTCCAGCATATTCCCGATAAAAAAAAAAAAAAAAGTTTTTCAACTATACGCCGATGAAAGGGACAGACTTTCCCCACCCACCCAAATCCTAACCTCGCCTTCATCTCCCAGATGGAATCTGTTCCTAATTGGTTCTCTCTTCGACAGCAGCCTCTGAGGGGAGGACTGCCCCTGTCCCTGTTCCATCTCATCAATATTCTGTGCACAGTTATAGGTCAGCGGGCTCACTGTTAGCTATACTCTGCAGACTGCCTTTTATAGCCTTTTAGTGGGCAGAGCACATTGAACCACGAGCACTTGCTGTTGTGTTGTATGTCTTCCAACCGTTGGAAGCCTGTCTGCAGCGCCCTCTCAAAAGGAACAACACAAATATGTGATGTCTAACGTACTCCAGGAGCTATTTTCGGGTTGACTTGTCTAGCCTACATCTAACTTGTGTTAATAAGCACCTTCATTTCCCATAATGCTTTCCAATGCCCAGACATGTGTTCCTAAACATGCGTAAGCATGTTGGACAGGAGCTCCTGGATGCAGTGGTGGAAGAAGTATTCAGATCCTTTACTTAAGTAAAAGAACATATACCACACTGTAAAAAATACTTTATAAGTAAAAGTGCTTCATTGAAATGTTACTTAAGTAAAAGTATGTAAGTGTCATCAGGAGAATGTACTTAAAAGTAAGTAAAAGTACTAAAAGTAAAAAGTAACATGAAAAGAAAAGACTTAGCAGTACTTGAGTAAATGTACTTAGTTACATTCCACCACTGCCTGGATGTTCAGGATCAGGGACTACTGGCAGAAATTAGCAATTTGCTACAACCTGGCACAAGACATCTATTAATGTTTTTTGTGCAATGTCCCTGTTCAAATAAATAAATTACAATTACGTAAAGCTGCGGGGCTGTATCCAGCTACCACCTCTGTCAGGAATGTATGTTTGTAGGACTCCTGATGAAATGCAATCAACCTCCATTGTAACAGCACTGGAAATATGCCATGCCTACCAGAATAAGAACAGGACTACAGTTTGACTAGATATGTACCAGAATAAGAACAAGACTACAGTTTGACTAGATATCTACCAGAATAAGAACAAGACTAAGGGTCAACCACGTCGGAAGGCAAACAAGTTTATATCCCGATTCTCATTTGACAATCACGGCGTAAAGTGGGTGCGATTGTCAGTTTCTTAAAGTTACAGAGATAGTCAGACACAGCCCTTTCCCTGTTGGAAAGGTGTGGAGAGAGGGGATCTCCGAAGCGATTCGGCCATCCAACAAGCAGTTTTGTTGGAGTATACTGGCACCTGAAGAGTCTATAGCCATGCTAGTGTCAATACCAGTACCCTTGAAGTGATTACGATACCAATAAAGTACTTCATTCAATACCAATCATGTGAATGGAACCATTCAGTTGCGTAAAATGCCATGTTTTGAAGGCATCTCGGCTGCCAACACAGTGCCGTCAAACGCACTGCGCTCAACTTCACCACACCACAGACTGTATGGGTTGTAGGTGCTTCGGTAGTGGGCCAATCACACGTTGCATCCAATCAAAGAACGCTTGTGGTGATTGGCTGTGAGCAAACCATACAAATAGCAATATATTCCTAGTTCTGGTTACACAAAAGGATCGAATGTAGGTATCGTTAGATCGGAGAAGTTTCGCTATTACTTGCTACTGGGTTATTTCGGTCGATACGGTTATGGGTGGCTAAGCTAACCGTGCTCATTAAGCAACAAAGAACACTGCTGCTAAAGGTTAACTCAGCCGGTAGTCTCCAATTGACAGACCTTCCTCTGTGGAGGAAGGTCTGGCAAGTCCACACATGAACCGTGCTCTGGTTTATTGGCATTTCTTTAAACCAATCGCAATCATCTTGGGCAGCGCTAGGCCTCTGACGGAGCAGTGGTGCCGCTGCATAATAGCTTTGGGAAGGAACTTGTTTTGGTGGAACGTGTGTACGTTCAAAAGTAGTTTTAGTTGTGCAACAGAAAACTCAGATTGGACAGATAGTCTAGCTAGCTGTCTGGATTTACCCTGCAGAGATCTTAACCATAGTCCTCAGAAATCCACCGGAGTTAAAAATTATAACACAAAGAAAGTGGAAGGTAGCGGACATCTGGCCGTAAAGAGGGACTCCGGCGGAATTTCCGGCAGCAATGGAGCAATCCCGAAAGTGAAACGTCGTTGATATAGACTACTAAGCCGGTAACACTAATCAATAGGCTCATTCGAGATGAGCCAGATCTGCGCAGAATCGATCACCGGCGATCGCCGCCCAATGCGTGCCGGTTAGATTCTTGTCCGACTTGATCCCGACTTGCTCTGACGTCATGCACACGTGGGCAACGATAATCTCACGAGACCAAGCCGGCCGCAGTTCTGAGACGCAGGTAGCGCAGTTGCTTTTCACCAACTGCAAGAGCCAGGCGGACGCAGGCGGACCCAGGGCATGCTGGGAAATGCCGGCCTCTCAGCTGATCGAACAGCTGATTGGTTCAGAATCGACTCAACATGATGACGTTTTATATAAACTTTTTTATTGATTTTTAATCGGGGGGATTTTAATTGCTATTTGTCTGATTTAAAGGCTTATTCTGTACAGAACACCTGTTGTGAGGCCGATAGTTACGTTTAGAAGTCAGAGAGACTAAATCTGTTCAGGTTACGGATCATCTACAGTCTGTTGGTAATTAAAATCAGCAACAGATCACATGTAGAGAATTTTGACAGCTACTCTGCCATAATAAAATCAACTGGAGACTGTGTAGGAGCTGATAAATGGGTCTGATAACATTTTATTAAATCGGAATCGGACCACAGTGTTTGTGTCACTTCCTGTTCAGCCTGAAGGCTGCTGGAATCAGCTGGAAAACTGTCCGACTTGAGAGCGGACTTTTGTCACCGCCCCCCGCTGCTGCCGCCTGCTCTCGTCTACTTTACAGGCGAGGCGCAGTTCATCTCGAACGAGCCTCCTGTCTCCTTGTCCCCACGTGTGAGGAGGAGACTAACTTGCCTGAGGGAGTGTAGGTCTTCCCCGAATTCTAAAGGGGGTGGTGCGGTGTCAAGCTCGACTCACCCAAAGCTGCATGGCGTCACCATCGGAAAACGGCTGCTGGCCTCGATAACCCCCGGGAGTGAGCTGCTCCGGCGGCGTCTCTGTCTGGGCATGGCCAGCCCCGGCGTTTCCTTGTTGCGTTCGTTCGGGGTCATTTTAAAAAGGTGCATTTCCAAAAGTTTGTGTTGTGGGAAAACAAGAATAGTATTTCTGTCTATAATCAGAAGCAGTATTTCTCTCTGTGCGTTTCTCCAACAGTTAACCATGTTCCAGCCTGCAGCAGCCTTCCCTGTCTCTCTTCTCAGTCCATCTGATTGAAACTCCCAGTATGGAAGTGCAGCTTGCTGGGCTGATTGCGTTCCAAAACACCTGTCGCTTGTGGGCTTGATTGAGTCACACATCACACCCCGCGTATGTTCACGTCAGTCTGACCCTGCCTACTTCCTGAAAGACCTATCTTAATATCATAACAATACCCTAAAGGTAGTGAGTACCAATACCCAGCCCTAGTTGTACATTTGAGTACAATTATCCTGTCAACGGTTCAAATTGATATATATATATATATATATATATATATATATATATTGCTTCACACAGTTTTCTTCAACAAATTCAAGCAGTTTTTATTGTTTCTGCTCTTAAAAATGACTTCCTGGGGCACCTGGATAGCTCACCTGGTAGAGCATGGACCCCATGTAGAGAGGCTCAGTCCTCGCCGCAGCAGCTGCAGGTTCAATTCCGACCTACGGCACTTTCCTGCATGTCGTTCCCCCCCTCTCTCTCTCTCTCTCTCCCCCTTCACGTCTAAGCTGTCCTATTGAATAAAGGCCTAAAATGGCATTGCCAGACTTTGAGACTTGTAGGAACAAAAGCTGATTGCATGTGTTTTATATTCCTGCGCAGGCTCCACGCAGAGCTCTCGCCGTAGCCTACGTAAGCGGTCTGATGTTTATACTTGTGCGCTGGTGTGTGCGTCGAGCCGGCATGTGTGTGTGTGTGTGGGGGGGGAGTGTGGTAGAGCGAGGGAGAAGTGAGAGAGTGACGGCAAGTAGCTTCGGAGCGAGTAGCGACTCTAGAGTCATAGTGAGAGAAACAAAGTGTCTCCCCTGTTCTTTCTGACCACGGTGGGAAATCTTTAGCAGGAAAAGTTAACCCTAACCTTGATTTCGTATTGTTTATGGAACGGTCAGTTTAGCAGATTTCCGTGAGTTTTGGAGAGGCGGCGAGTCGAGCTGGACGCCCCTCATTTGGATAAAGTAGCCTAGACTTCGACTTTATGCAAATGAGGAGCGGGCAACTCCACGCCTCGCTTCTTGAAAGTCGCTGCAACGCAACCAGAATGCATGGCCCCGGCTGCTTACATAGACAATGAATGGGAAGCGTAGATATGACGCTTGCCAGTGGACATGTACCATAAGAACTGAGAGCTAAAACACTCGGACAGTCTGGGATAATACTGAGCCTCACATGCAGACATCTGGCTTTCATGAATGGATGTTGTATCGTGTGCATGATAAAATCAGGATAACACTAATCGCCCAGATTGGGATTATGATTGTCACCCACCAGGACACAAACAGAGTTCCCTCTATACCTCAGGACTAATCTAAACATGTCGGTTTCCAAAGCTGAGGCAGTCCAGCTTTGAGCCAATCAGCAATTAATAAATAAATGTCATTAAGCCAATCAGTGCAATTCAGAAGAAATCTACAACATGTATCATTCTAGCCATAAAACTAATTTCATCATGGGGGGCAAAAATCTGATTTGCAGCTCTCTAATACATCTCCCCTGACAGCCAGTGTTTGCCTGCAGCATTCAGCAGCCATCTGTGGATCATCTCTGCATCTCTATCCCTGTGTGGTTTCCCCACTCCACGCCTCTGCCTCCCTTTGTTTGCCTCCCCTCCTCTCTCTGTCCCGGGGCTGACATCACAGTCCCAGGGGAGCCCTGTGATGTCCTGATTCAGCACCCCCCCATCACTTCTCAGGCAGCCTTTTCTCCCTATCTACATTGGATCCCTCGCTTATCTTTCGTTTTATCCTCCTAACCCTCCTCCCTGCCCATCCCTCCCATCATCCCACCCCTCCATCCCTTAAGCAGGCTCCGGGGCTCAGACTGCTTTTGACTGTGTTGAAAACCAGCTCTCCCATGTAGGCAGGGCTCTTATTTCACCATAGACTGTGGCTGGGATGGCTGCAGTACATTACTAGAAAACATCATGGCAACGCCAAAATGAAATATTTATCCAAAGCATGAATATGGAGGAGGACATCTAAGTATTACGGTCTACATTTCACCTTCTTTTTAGACTAGATTGCTTCCCATTTTCAAGTCAGAGCATTTTGGGTCTCACTTGCAGCAAAGACATGTCACACCAAAAGGAAAACTCAAAGTGGTTTGAGAGATTGAGTTCCATTTTTTAAGATGCAGCTTAAAAGCCCCATTGAAATGGGAAAGAATTCTGCACAGTGGCCAGCAATGGCTTTAACCTGGCAAACATGAACAGATTAATTTAATGTGAAATGATTCAAACAATAGAAACCAAAAAATGAAGACTAAGAGAAAGTCTGAGCAACACTTCAGGCTCAAACATGATCATATAATGTTGCCCTAATAATGTTTTCTTAAGACGTTTAAAAAACTATTTCAATTGTAAAAAATAAAAATGTTGTAATGTGATAATTAATTGTGACAAGGTTGGTTTCATTGGGGTCCAAACATTGCATTGTGTTGGTTCGATCGATGCTAGTCTCGTCTCCGTGCATTCAGTAAGAAGCCTGAGCCTGGAGGTGATTAGCCTAGCTTAGCATAAAGACTATAAAGCTGGATTTGTAGTAGACACAAAGGGTTAAGGGCATAAGTTTTGATTTATAGTAGAGCATAGGATTTTATGAGTTGATATCGCTGACAGGTGCACGTCAGCTACAGCCTAAGCCACGGCCTAGCCTGGGCATGTAGCTATGTTTGGCATAATGCAGATGTATTAGGTAGGAGGAAACAGCTAGATCTTTTTTCTTTGTTATTTTTTTGGCGGAATAGAGTGCTGAGGGGATGACGTATTTTTGTAAGCCAACTTGGAAGCCCCCTGGTTCCCTCAACAAAAAACCAATGGGATTTTTCCATTGGCTTTTGGATTATCGCAGAAAATAAGATGGACATTTTAACCTTTATGAAGGTAGGACTTATTGCAGGACTGTTGGATAGACTGCATTACTTTTAGCATTGCATGGAGAGTACATTTGAATCAAATGTTCACTAAAAAATGTGATTAGATCCGATGACTCATAAGGGATAACAATCAATAGCTAGTTGTTGTACTGAGACTAGACTGTCTACTGTCAAAAATTGCGGATGAAGCAAAGCCGACACAGTCGTTATCCTCCATGCTGCCAGCATACATTATTAATCCAGTCATTTAGAGTTAATATCAACTGGTGCTCGATGCTTTGTTCCTGCTCGATGTTCCCCCTTCTGATAGCTGCACAGTGACATGCACTGCTGCTCTCGGTGGGCCGGTGCGGCAAAAAGGTCGGTCACTCTCAGCCCTGTCCCTGTCTGCTGTTTCAGTGGGTGGGAGTCCCATCTGTTGGGCCTTATTAGGCAGAAAAGCCCAAACAAGACTATTGTGTGCAGACTGAGGCGACAGGGCAATGGGAGGTTGACACCATGGTGGAGGGGGTAATATAATGCAGAGGCTAAAGGATTAGCTAATGGGACAAGCCAGTGAAGGATAGGTGGCTGCTGAGGTTAGGGATGTGGACAATGAAAGGGCCAATCGCTTTGACCTCAAGGGTCAGCAGGTGGGGGTAAACAATCTACTATAAAGACAGCAAACGCCAACCAGTAACATGTTCTAAAAACCACCATTAATGCATGCTAAATTGATAAATAAACCATAATTGAAAGTTATTTTACAAATTTGAACAAATATTGCACAAGGGTCACTTTGCTTGACTGAGAGAAACTCCCATGAATAAGTAATTGTCAATTGTCCCATACCCGGGGACACAGAGCGGGCGGAGCAGAACGTATTAAAGACCATCGTTGTATTCATGGGTGGGACATACTCTTGACCGAGGTCCAGTGGGACCAAAACGTTAGTTTCTTTAATAAATGGTGGATCGTCACAAGAGCAGAGTGCGTGGTTTTTCGTTTTTTTGAAATCTGTGATAATTTTCCAACGCGCCTGCACAGAAGAATTGTTGGATGTGCAAACTGTTTCTTCGAAAACTGTTAATAAGCAATGCGAGGATAATTTCTTATAACATGGACTAATTATTAGTAATGTTAAAATGTATGTTTAGATCATTAGTTTAGTGTAGTATAAAATAATGAAAGCGGAGGGCCTATCTCGCGTTGTGTCTCCATCTTTATTTCAGTTTGTGATGGATTCAACAGCCAGGCAAGTAAAACGATTTTTGTAGATTTTATTTGGAAGAATAAATCACATACGTTTAAGAAATGTGTACTTTCCAATAGGACAGCAGAAGGAGGTCTTGGTGTCCTGGATTTTGTGAATACCTACCGTCAATATCTTTCTAAGTTAACTGGTTGAAAAGGTGTCTTAAAAATCCTGACTCAATTTGGTATTTTGTTCCGATCACACTTTCATGTAAATCGGAGGTTTTTCTTTTCTTAAATGTCAATTTTTGACGAACAAATTGACACTTAAAATTATCGAAATTCCATCAGCAATCCCTTCCAGCTTGGAAGCTAGGTCTGTGAGGACAGACGTGGACACAATCTAGCTTCCAAGCAAGATTTAGATGCTTGACCATTGGAAAGTGCACATTTCTTCAGCGTATTTGATTAAATCCTTCCAAATCTAGAAAAATTCTATTTACATCTGTGTCTGTTGAATCATTTACAATTAAAAAATAAAGATGGAGATGCAAAGCGAGATAGGCCCTCCGCTTTTGAGAGGTATTTCTACAGTACATTGTGCATGTTGGGACACATTACTGACATAAACACACACACACACACTTATGCACACACACAAAGTACACACATGCAGAGGAAATCGGGCGTGGGGGCAGGGATGCTGAAACCACTTCTAGACAGCCTGCAGTCTCCCAGAGAGGAGAGCAGCTGAGTTGTTGATTATGTAACCCACAGTTACATAAAAGTTATCACTACACTTAGGCATGTCTTCCCTTTAGATTTAGCGCCATGGCAACGGAGGACATACTGTATCGGCTTTTGTGTTCCTTGTGAAAGGGGTGCACCGTGTTTGTGTGGACTGAAAATGGGTCAGGCTTCCAGCTCCAGCCACAGCGCGCGCACAGACACACACACACACACACACACACACACACACACACACACACACACTCACAGGAGGAATGCTTCCTGCGGATCAGCCGCTGATGTGTGTGTGTGTGTGTGTGTGTGTGTGTGTGTGTGTGTGTGTGTGTGTGTGTGTGTGTGTGAGACACAGTGGCAGCCCAGTAGGAGATGCATAGATTAATAATACCCCCCCCCCCATGTTTCCCATCATGCAACCACTTGTCCTCTCTTTTATCACAAAGATCTGATATCACCATGCGTTCATCGGGCAGCATCCATCTTAAGCATAACATTATTTTTCCAATAGTTTCCCAATGCAGGAGACTAATTTCTGAGGAGACAGTATGACTAGATGCAATCTAAACTTCTTGTTAAACACATAAACTATAACTAACCTTATAATTCTTTAAAAAAAAAAAAAAAAAAGATTTTACTCCCCGATGATCAAATTGGACCATGCATCATTTCTGCCGAGCAGTTTTTGGAAAAGTGAGGCGTGGAACGTTTGGGTTATGTTGTTGAAAACTCATCAAAAGAAATGCTAATGAGCATGCAAATTCCCAAATTCAAATCTCAGCCACAAGGCAGAATGTATAAAAAGATAATCAGCAAACGCACACATAAACAAAAGTCTAAACGTCTCTCCCCCAGACACTGGTCCCAGCTGATACTTTACCAAGACCCAAATCCTCTCTCTCTCACACACACACACACACACACACACACACACACACACACACACACACACACACACACACACACACACACACACACATCTGCAGCGTTTGGCTGGTGCTGCCACTGGACCAGCTCCCCTGTGCCTTCCCCCTGCTCTCCCTGGCTCTTAGTCTCGGGCTCTCATTGGCCCGTCTTTGTCCTGTGGAGCACCACAGATCCAGTTAGTGAGGGAGACTGATGCTGGCAGGCCGTGAACACCATCTGCTCCTCTTCACACGGACAGAGCAGCTCAGCCACACAGAACTGACTGGGACTGAACTCACAGGACTACTGATGGGTGAAAAATAACAGGCTCAGCGTGCCATTGTGAATGTGTCTGCATAACGGTAATGTCAGACATGGCTGAGTGGAGCAAGCCAATAAACTGTAAGAATGTAACAGGAATGCCATTTTTCGGAAATATGCTTAGTCACAAATGCAGTCTGCATGGAGTGCAGGATACTGAGGCACTCAGGAGGGTAACGTTTAACAAGCTTTTATTATATTTCTTGGCCAAATCATTAAAACAAGGCAACACGTTTCGGCTGTTTTATATTTGAACTGTATCTTATAGCCTATTGGCCAGTAGTCACATGGTCAGTGGATAAAGAGTCACATGACTGTTGTGGACAGGTAGTCACATGACAGACGACGTTCAGCAGTAAATCAGCCAGCGATAGTCAAACCCAATTTAAAGACAAAAATAGCAATAAACAAGGAAAGAAAAAAATACATACCAAACATTTAAACCTCTTAGGCAGAGCAGCCTATCCCATCATTTATCAGGACAACTAGAAAAATACATATACACAACTTCTCTATGTCTCTCAGCATTCAGCCATGAGGGAAGCACCGGTCAATACAGCACATGTCGTTTACAGGATGCTGATGCTTAAAGGTCCCATGACATGCTGCTTTTTGGATGCTTTTATATAGACCTCAGTGGTCCCCTAATACTGTATCTGAAGTCTCTTTTATATAGGCCTTAGTGGTCCCCTAATACTGTATCTGAAGTCTCTTTTATATAGACCTTAGTGGTCCCCTAATACTGTATCTGAAGTCTCTTTTATATAGGCCTTAGTGGTCCCCTAATACTGTATCTGAAGTCTCTTTTATATAGGCCTTAGTGGTCCCCTAATACTGTATCTGAAGTCTCTTTTATATAGACCTTAGTGGTCCCCTAATACTGTATCTGAAGTCTCTTTTATATAGGCCTTAGTGGTCCCCTAATACTGTATCTGAAGTCTCTTTTATATAGGCCTTAGTGGTCCCCTAATACTGTATCTGAAGTCTCTTTTATATAGACCTTAGTGGTCCCCTAATACTGTATCTGAAGTCTCTTTTATATAGACCTTAGTGGTCCCCTAATACTGTATCTGAAGTCTCTTTTATATAGACCTTAGTGGTCCCCTAATACTGTATCTGAAGTCTCTTTTATATAGACCTTAGTGGTCCCCTAATACTGTATCTGAAGTCTCTTTTATATAGACCTTAGTGGTCCCCTAATACTGTATCTGAAGTCTCTTTTATATAGACCTTAGTGGTCCCCTAATACTGTATCTGAAGTCTCTTTTATATAGACCTTAGTGGTCCCCTAATACTGTATCTGAAGTCTCTTTTATATAGACCTTAGTGGTCCCCTAATACTGTATCTGAAGTCTCTTTTATATAGACCTTAGTGGTCCCCTAATACTGTATCTGAAGACTCTTTTATATAGACCTTAGTGGTCCCCTAATACTGTATCTGAAGTCTCTTTTATACAGACCTTAGTGGTCCCCTAATACTGTATTTGAAGTCTCTTTTATATAGACCTTAGTGGTCCCCTAATACTGTATCTGAAGTCTCTTACCCAAAATTCAGCCTTGGTGCAGAATTACAGCCACTAGAGCCAGTCCCACAATGAGCTTTCCTTAGTATGTGCCATTTGTCTGTAGCTTTAAATGCTATTGAGGAGGAGAGGGGGGTGAGGGAAAGCCAAGGTGGAGGGTGGGGGTGTGGCCTTGACCAACTGCCACTTTGCTCGTTTGAAAGCCATGATGTCTCTCTCTCTCTCATTGGTGGGCCAAATTTTCTGGGCGGGCAAAGCAGAGAAAGGGGAGGTAACCTTTCTCCTTATGACCTCATAAGGAGAAGATTCCAGATCGGCCCATCTGAGCTTTCATTTTCTCAAAGGCAGAGCAGGATACCCAGGGCTCGGTTTACATCTATCACCATTTCTAGCCACTGGGGGACCATAGGCAGGCTGGGGGAATGCATATTAATATTAAAAAAACCTCATAAAGTGACATTTTCATGCCATGGGACCTTTAACAAGAAGAGGCCAATTAAGAAAGTCAAAGAAAAGGCAACAAGTCACGTTCATTGTTTAAACCAGGATATTGCATAGCTTTTAAAGTATAAATCCCAAATGATTAGCTATGATTCTTCAAAGATATCAGGCAAAGACCATATAGGGAATTCTATAAGAGGTGGAGCCGGATTAAAAAAGCTCCTACAAAAATAATCATTTAGGATCCTCTTGCGTGTCCTCAAACACTTGGAAATATGCTTATTTGCTTTTTTGACAAGGAGTCTCATTTCACAGTACAGTGACATATGAAGCTACAACCAGGAAGACAGGTAGCCTAGCTTAGCATTACGGATTGAAAAACAGCTAGTCTGGCTCTGGCCAAAGATAACAAAATCCACCTACCAGCTCCTCCAAAGCTCACTGTTTAACAGGTTAGATCTTAGTAGGGGTTTTATGGATTCTCTGCTTCCAGCTTCCAGACTTTGTGCTAAGCTAATAACACTGACTATGGATAAGTACTTCATACAACCCTACTTCAAAAGCTCAAACTATCCCATTAATTGCATAAACAATCTTCAGAAACGTGATATCTGACGCTAATCATTTAAAAAGTTTTAGTGTTCTTTTTTTTTAGTGTAGAAACTTTTGTTTGTTGTAAATTTAACTTCCTTATGAAAATTGTGAAGATTACACCAACAGGTACAACCTTACATCAACATTCTTTCTTTATACGTGCAAGAAAGCGTTCCATTTGTATCTGAAAATGAGTTAATGTATGTATGAGTTCAAACCTATAATGTGAGTTTTTTTTCGCCCTAAAGCAGTGTTTCTCAAATTGGGGTATGCGTACCCCTAGGGGTAATTTGGAATAGTGCAGGGGGTATGTTAGATCTTTTAAAAACGTTGATTTAGGGGTGTCCTCTAGCTCACCCAGTAAGAGCGTTCGCCCCATGTTAGCTGAGTTCTGCAGTGGCGCTGGTTCAAATCTGACCTGCTGCCCTTTGCTGTGTGTCATCCCCCATCTCTCTTCCCCTTACATGTCTATACACTGTCACTGTCTAAATAAAGGGAAAAGACCCACAAATGATCTTTCTAAATTTATTTAGCATTTAGTGATACATTCTAAATATTAGAAAGTAATTGAAAGCACAGAAGTGTTTTATACTAACAATATCATAGTTTAGTAAATCAGACATTGATGCGCTGTATTGTGCCTCTTTAGCTAGGCATTTATTTTCTACCCAAAATGTTTTGTGCTGGTCTAGGAGTACTTGGATGAAAAAAAATATATATTTCAATGGGGGTACATTATTGAAAAACGTTTGAGGATCACTGCTTTAAAGGTGCTCTGCCACACGTATTTCATTACTTTGTGTTAATGTCTGAAGTTCTACCATGGACTCTGTAACATTTTTTGTGGAAAAAATGCCTTGGTTACCTTGTTTCAAGCCATTCTAGTTTGGTATAGACAGCCTGCAGGAAGACTCAGCTCGATTTCTGCCAGTTCTCATTAATATTCAACAAGCTAAGCTGTTTGAATCTGATTGGCTAACAGCTAGCCAATGAGAGCCTGGCTGTCAGAATCCTTTACCCAGCCCAACTGGGCGAGCTAATGAATAGTAATGAGCTCAGGCAATATGATGTCAGACTGACCAGCTTTTGTAATTGGCCTGATTTCTCTGCTTATTTCTTTTCAGTGGCTAGAGCTGACAGAGGAGGTAGCAGTTCATTTTCAGATTCACCACATAACACAAACACATATGGACCGGACATATTTCAAAAAATGAAAGTAAAAACGGTTTTGTGTGGCACCTTTAAAGAACCAAAAGAACTCATTGTTGACCACTGCGCAGCTTCTGCAGTAACAACAGCCTTAAACAGCAAAAGGCACCTTGGCCCTTATCTGTGAGAGTGGGTTATTCCTTCAGTTTCCCCACCCAGACCCAGACCCTGGGGGATTTGTACCAGTGACCGTTGTGGGAATGAAGAATGGCGTCTGAGTGCTGATATGAGTAATCATTTTTCCTCTCCGACTGTGAAGCCATGCAGCCCTGTTGGTGACTCTGCTGCTGCAAAGAGTGAGGCTGAATCAGGCCGTCGGTAACCATCTGACCGGTCCAGCCACAGCTACGCTCAGTGACCTGACGGAGGACAGGGTCTCAGACATGCCTCCAGTGTGCGGCATGGACCGATGTCTCTCTTGCTGCACTGTCTGAAACATCTCACTGCAAGTGCCTTCAACAAAAACATAAATCGGTGGCCTCAATCACAAGATGTAACGACGTCCACATGGCAACGGTAAAAATAGATCTAACTGCAGGCCCTGTTGTGACAAATATTTTCAGCACAGCAAGTGAACACTGATCTGCTCCTCCGGTCGTCAGAATAGTGTTCAGCTAAAAATAGTCCGAAATCAAATAGGTCGATTGAAGCTGAATTGAGTCCAAGCGTTGCCATTTACATAACGCTTGGCAGTTTTATTTGGAGAGCTGTATGAAATTGGGGAGCAGGAGCCACAGAGATTCTGAGATATCACATAAAACTCACTGTTTAACGCTAGATTGGATCCAAACATAAATAAATTAAGAAGACGGCAAAAAGCACATGAGGTCATTTAACTTCTGGGAAACGCAGATGAACAACAGCTTTGATAATCAAGTTAAAAAGGGACAGAACATTTCTATCTGCGAGGGACTAAGATCAGTTTTTCTGGGAACAAAACAGCAAACACGCAGGGTTGAAGCCGGCTTACAGCCACATCGTTGTCACAGTATAGACAAATAAAGGAAAAAGGGGTGATAGCAGGAATAAGAAAAGCTGACCAAAATATAATTCCTATTCTGGAAGCCGCAGTACAGCCCTTAAGTCATGCACCAGTTGTTACCGCTCATTCAGCTTTGTTAACCTACACAGTAAAGGCTGTGTGGGCTGATGTCACTGCCATGTATCAGCAGAATAGGAACAGTGGGCTGCAGCAGACTGCTCCCAATCGATTCCTAGGACAGTCTGCTTTCAGGCCTTCTGCCGTCTGCACTTCTCGTAACATCTATCTTATATGTTCTCTATTGACACCCCATCCTCCTCCCTTTCCCTCAGGGCCCAGGGAGGTCAGAGGTCACATTCACAACTGGGAGGGATCACAGACACTTGGCTTTCCCCCTTTCCTTTATGGTGTTATATCTATTTTTTTTGCATTTTATAGGTTTACAAAGTGAAAAAGCCCAAAGTCCACCCCAAAGAGACTTACCATCTCCAACAGAAAACACTGTTCACAAACTGCTCCAAACAGCTCTATTGTAGTCCAGCCTTTACTTCAGAGACAAACGTGGTCACTTTGTAACACACGTTATAATGCTCGCATAGCTGCTAGCGTGACACGCCCTCATACTCTGCTTCTGACTGGCTAGTAGTCCTTACCTAGGTACTGTGAGGGCACGCCCTCATACTCTGCTTCTGACTGGCTAGTAGTCCTTACCTAGGTACTGTGAGGGCACGCCCTCATACTCTGCTTCTGACTGGCTAGTAGTCCTTACCTAGGTACTGTGAGGGCACGCCCTCATACTCTGCTTCTGACTGGCTAGTAGTCCTTACCTAGGTACTGTCAGGGCACGCCCTCATACTCTGCTTCTGACTGGCTAGTAGTCCTTACCTAGGTACTATCAGGGCACGCCCTCATACTCTGCTTCTGACTGGCTAGTAGTCCTTACCTAGCAACTACTCATGTGCGACTCCCAACAAAGATGGAACAGAAGTGAGATGCCTCACTCTGTAGCTAAAACAAGAGAGCTCAACACACAGGGTGAAAAGAGGAGCTGCAGCAATGTGCAGTATGACAAAAATATGGTGTTTTTTTTTAAATAAACCATGTAAACATATTCTGATACAACCTCTAAATACAATTATGAACCTGAAAATGAGCATAATATGAGCACTTTAAAAATACTAATAATACACTGTAAAAAAAATACTCTGTTATAAGTAAAAGTCCTGCATTGGAAATTTACTTTAAAGTATGTAAGTATCATCAGGAAAATGTTAATAAAGTATTAAAAGTAAAAGTACTCGATGCAGGAACACCCTCACATTTTACAAACTGGAAATGATCCAAACTGTTCTGTCAATCAACTAAGTCAGCTGGACTTGTAGGCCGTTATATTGCTGGGTAGTTTAATTTATAATGAAACATTGTATTTTATAAACTACATCTGTTTTGTGTCTAAAAATCTTAATGTGTAAAGTAACTAGTAATTAAAACTGTCAGATGAATGTAGTGGAGTAAAAAGTACAATATTTCTCTCTGAAATGTAGCGGAGTAGAAGTAGAAAGTGGCATGAAAAGAAAAGACTCAAGTAAAGTACAAGTACCTCAACATTTGTACTTGAGTGCAGTACTTGAGTAAATGTACTTAGTTACATTCCACAGCTGGTCTCTTCCAGTCTTGGACTCTGCTTGCTGTCTCTTTTATTTATTTTGTATTTATTCATTTTATTTGTTAGGGACCATGTACAATTTTTAACATAAATGTTGCCGTTTGATGCATTGTACCAGAGTTAGCCTTAGGCTAATTTACATCTGCAGTCCCTAGGCAGGGCACAATTTAAATCCAACAGTAGAAACATGGCAACATCTAACAAAACAACAAGACAGATCACAAATCCTACATCAATATAAGGCACATTGTGACACACACACACACACACACACACACACACACACACACACACACACACACACACACACAGTGGCTGCTCAAACACCGTGCCATGATTTTTCTTCTCCATTTGTTGTCACTGTGAAATATGTCTTTTTTTCATACTTATAGTGGTCTTCTCATGTTACCCTGAAATAATGTAATGTTTCACTTGCTACCATGTTAGTTTTAACTTGATCTCTAGACATGTTTTTAAGACTTGAGAAAAATCCTCTGCTTTAAAAAATATATTGTTTTCAGCAACAACAAAAAAGGTTTATTTATTTAGTTCAAATTGTTTGTTAAAATCAATTATAACCTAAATGCCAACAACAACAAAAAATCAAAATCCAGTAGATTAGGCAATGTTTGTAAGATCACTGTAAAAGGGGACAATGACCCAAACAATATCTATTTTATTTCTCTACAAACTGCTCCCTCACCTAGTTTGCTCTCTATTTTATTGATTTTTTTCCTAATTTGCTCTCTATTGTAAACACTGTTAATCAGCGTTGACTCATGGAATGGTTAAAGTTCATTGTCCTAACGTGAAGTCACCAAAATTAAAAATTAAAAACTACCATTCCCAGAAGCACCTAGGAGTGAGGAGCCAACCGATGATTGGCAACAATCGGCGTGACGGCACTCGCTTTGGTCCATTTATGTGCGGGCTTGGAACGCTCGAGCAGAAGGCTCGTGGTAGACTCAGAGAGAGGAGCACAACATCCAGAGCTGGTTGAAAGTGGGTGTGACAGACAGCATCATTACAAGCGAAGAAGTAGCCGACACAGGAATTCTTTTTCCCCGTCTGTAAGTAGCTACAACTGTTGTTGAATACGTAACGTTGTAAAGAGACGCAGGCGAGACAAGCTTAATGTTTTATTGCGTATTTTTGGACCGCATGTTCAGTTTTTTTTTTTTTTTTTGAATGGCGTGCATTGCTTTTGTTGGCGTAGCACGTGAGCTATCTATTAAGATAAGACAGGCTGTGGGTGGATATCTTCGACCTGCTGAGGCATTTTTATTTTTCGTTTGGGGGTCATTTCAACGAAAAATCGCCAGAAACTGCGGTTGTTCTCTGCACTTTATGTGGGCTGGTTGGCGGCTTTTTGTATGGTGGCAGACAGTGGCACAGTTGGCACCGACTGGAGTGGGCTTTCAGCAACGTTAATTCTTTCATGGCCGATAGAATGTGACCACTAACGTTATCCACAAACTCAATTTTTGTTCTGCCCTGAACTGCACAGGTTTGTGCGAAGCTTTTATGCATTTTATTTTTTTGAACGATATTTTCAGTGGAATCAACCTCGCGTCAGCTCGTCTTTGTTTGCCGCTGCGTGTAACGTTGCTGTGAAAAGCGCCTTTGTTTGGCGCTGCCCGTTATGTTTGAGCTAATGACAACACAGCTCACTGCCAACGGAGTCTAAATGAAGGAGAGAGGATTTTTGTCAGCGAGGACATTAAGGCGACGTCAGTCAGCTGCTTCTCTACCAACCGTGGTATCAATTAGGCAAGGTGTGGGCTTTCAACTAACCTTTTTTATTCTAATCGAGTCCAACATGAGGTTTCTGTAGCTTTGGCATTGTATGGAAAGCAAACCTCATACAACTGCTACACTTTATTTTTTTAGCTAGTGTGTAGCTTTTAAGAACAATACGGGGAGGGGTCTTTTCACTCAATTTCATTTTGGTCATCGTTTATGACTCTCAATAACCATTTGACAAAGATGCGTGGCAGCTGTTGTCATTGCGCAAACTATTGTTAGGATTCAAGTCTATAATGAATTTTCCAACGATAGTATTAGGACATTACATTTGAGCCCAATGATCCAGTTATTCGAGCACTCCTCGCATGTTTAGACCGCTGTTACAGTACACTTGTGTGTACGGCCCTCCTCCAACACATGGTGCAAGAAACAGGTGCACCCTGGTGGATAATTTTTTTTATTTTTTTTTTATTTCCCCGGATATGCTCATTGCTTAGTCTACTAATCTCATTTCAGATGGTGCATATTGGCTGTTTAGTAGGGCCGACTCCAGGCCTGTCTGCACCTGGCACTGCCAGCCGTACCCGCCCTGATCCCAGCCTTTTGTTTCAACAAAATGTGACATGCGTCGTTCATTAAACCATTAACGAGGCGGTAGGTGGGCTTTTTGGAAAGCCCTCATTTTTTTGTCTGATGGAAGCAGTTCGGTTGGTCACAGATCTGGATGTCGTTGCTGCCACAAGTTGGAAGATAAACAATGCTGTGGGCGTAACATGCAGTCAGTGGATGCCACTGCCGTTTTGTTTGGCTAGATGGGCGGTGGTTGCTTGCAGTGCTTGAGACGGCCACTGGGTGTTGCCACTGCGCCTTATATTGTTGCTTAGCTTATTTTAGATAGGGGTGGTTGCATTAAGTGTTTTGAAACATCCGATAGAGGGCACTAATTTTACACAATGTGCTAATATGAATTCATCCAATTGATCCCCAAACAATTTTTTTTTTCTTATTTCTGCTTCAGGTAAATTGACCTGCAGAGCACTCTTAAGATGGCAGCCTCAGCTGAAGGTGAATCATATCCTGAATAAGATTTGAATGTCAGTTATTGCTCAATGGGTTTTTTATGCCTCAATGCATTGATTTACCTTTTTTTGTATTTTCAGATATCCTGGTCAAGGAGCTTGACAAGCGGGCCTCTGGCCAAGCCTTTGAGGTCATCCTGGCTGCTCCTGCCCCAGACGCCAAGGCCGATTTCCCCCTGTCTCCTCCCAAGAAGAAAGATGTTTCGTTGGAGGAAATTCAGAGGAAGCTGGATGCTGCAGAGGAGAGACGCAAGGTAAAACATGCATTCATTATAATGCACCTGGAGGCCGGAGTGTCACAGAAACCTAAACATTTTAATTTGTATTGCGATTTGTAATTATTTCAAACTATGAGCTGTTTAAATTTGAAAGGCTTAGTCTCTTAACAGTTCAGCATTTGGCTGTTGGGTGGGGAAACAAATGGTGAGGAGCTGATGCTAACTGTTAATCACTTTTTCAGAACCATGAAGCTGAGGTTCTGAAGCACTTAGCTGAGAAACGTGAGCATGAGAAGGTGGTGCTACAGAAAGCTATGGAGGAGAACAACAACTTCAGTAAGATGGCAGAGGAGAAGCTCAATCAGAAGATGGAGGCCAACAAAGAGAACCGCACAGCACTTATGGCAGCAATGAATGAGAAATTCAAGGAGAAGGTCAGTGTTAAAATGGATGAACTTGCAAAACAACCTTTGACCAGGATGTTGGAACTTAACCCTCCATTTTTTTCCTGTTCCTTAATAGGACAAGAAGTTGGAAGAGGTGCGAAAGAACAAGGAAACCAAAGAAGGCACTGACGACTGAAAGTTGCAAACGGTGGATTGTATAGGTTTTTTACGTATCCAAAGATTGATTTATTTTTTGTTCGGCCAGTTTTTGTTGTGCTCCCTACCCACCTTTTTGAAATAAATCCCAAGTTCCATTTTGTGACTTCTTTTTCAATTTTCCTGCTTAAAGTGTACATGCGCTGGTTTTACATGTGGCTCATTTCCCCCAGTTGTTGGGTCTATTCCATTTGATATGTAGCTTGTCAGTGCAGCTTTTGCCCTTTTTGGAAATTAGCAGTGTACTTATCATCCTTTTTGAGGAAGCATGTTTCTATGCATAGGTCTTTAATCCCTGCCTATTTCATAGTGCGTTTTGAAGGAAAAATGTCCCTGTGAACCACACCTGTTTGCACTTGTTGTATATCAAAATAAAAGTAGCATAGTTTGACCAAGGCGTCGGCTGTTACACACGCAGGTGTTTGGTGCAGCTTTGCTACTCGGCTTTTGCTCCCTGTAGATCATGTTTTGTGCCACTGATTCTTTGCTTTTGTAGAAATAATGGGGTTGTCTTCAAAGCACATAACTTGTTGCTGAATAGCTGTGAATTAACATGCCAGATGTGGATGTCATCTCGAATATCACTGAACAGGGGTCTTCACATGGACTGCAAACGAGCAATACACTTTGGCATCTCAATAGATACAGTGGCTAGTTGACTTGTACTGTTGTTCCAAAACAAATAAAATGTAAACACTGCTTTGCTGGCTTTTGGAACTTTTTCTTGTACTGTTAAGTATAGTTCTGTTGTAGAACTTCAGGCAGGTGGCGCAACACATGCACTTAATGAGCAGATCCAGGTTTATCCTGGTTTTGAGGAGGCCCCATCAAATGTGAAGTTTGGCCTGTTTTGTTTGTTAAACCGAAATGCCCTTTAGAGTATTGCTTTATCCCTTTAGAGTGAAGTAACAGATTACATACTAGTTAATGAACATAATAGTCCAGACAGCTACTAGAGATGTTCAGATACTGGCATCAGTATCACCTTGGATACTGCCTGAAACGCTGGTATCGGGAAGTACTGGCGTTTATGCACTGATCCGATACCACACAGCCCTCAAGAAAATCAATGTTTTGTGTTTCCATTCTAACGGTCAAAAAGTTCTTAGGCCTTGTTTTGTTCATGTTAGTTTAACCTGAGACAGCCAACAAAGATGGATATATCCATACAGGGATAGTAGTATACAGTTAAAACAAAATGAGACACTGGTATCGGCCGATTACGCAAGTTCAGGTATTGGGAAGGTTGTCCCTCGGTATTCATCTGTTCTAATTGGTCAATTGGACATAAAAATAGTGATCATCACAGATGGCGGGAAGTAATACTTGATGACGCTACTTGTGAACTATGAAATTCCAACATTTTGAAAGGAACAACTTTTCAAGTTGACGGAGATATACTGTAGATGTGACATCACTACACATAACCATTAACTATATGTGAAACCAGCTTAATACAAACAGCAGTCTTTGTCTCCCTCTGCTGGTGGTTCGACTAGTCCTTGGTATCGAGCTGGCATTGTAAAAAAGCTGAATCAAACTGAATTGCGGCGCCATATTTGGTAATCATTCACAGTTCTAGTTATTATGGCATTTATTTACTTTATTCCAGCTCAAACATGTTAAACACTGCAAATAAGTTGCATATCGCAAACCTCAAATAAACAATCCATTTACAATGATGTGAGTTGCACATACAGCATTCTAAGTTGAGTTGGACACAGCAGCAATTACAAGGAAGGCTATCCTCTTTTATACAGTATATTGGTGTCTATGAGATAACATGTAAGGTGCATTTCAGTAAAAACAAGCAAAAGGCTTTACAAAAAGTAACATGTAACTATAAAGTACAGATTTTAATGACTGACTTACAAAAGTAAAGGCCATCTGTGTTTCTTGTCAAGTCGAGTCAATATTATATAGCCCTATCAAGAATTTGTCTCCGAGGACTATACAATCTGTACAGCATATGGCGCCCTCTCTCCTTAAACCCTTCATTTGGATAAATAAAAAAAAACCAAACTTTTTCAAAAGATTTTCAGTAATGAGAGCTGCTCCTGGGATTGGCAGCCACGCTGAGTTCCAAATCGCATACTTTTTCTTTTTACTTTAACTATGTAGTGCAGCTGCCTTTACAAAGTATGT
The DNA here is from genome assembly GCF_004354835.1 of Perca flavescens. Lineage (NCBI taxonomy): Eukaryota > Metazoa > Chordata > Actinopteri > Perciformes > Percidae > Perca > Perca flavescens. The sequence continues at coordinate 29,066,641 of NC_041344.1, forward strand.
ACTGTTTCATACAGTATGCACACAATTGGGACATAGTTCTTTGTAACATTGCGTCTTGAACTTTGACCCTTTTGCTCATTTATGCTGCGCAAGGGATTGTGGGTCAGAATAGCCAGAAAAGCATGCTGGCTTTCATACTGCAAAATCTGACCGCATGCAGCAGTACATCCTGGTATTTTTGGCATACTGCTTTGGACACGCAATGCACTGGGACATACTCAATCTTTTTCTGGCACTAAATAGTATGGTAGTATGGGTATTTGAATGCAGGGCAAGTATTCAGATCATTTAATTCTTAAGTAAAAGTATAGCAATAGCACAGTAAAAAAATATAAGTACAGAAGTGTTAGCAGCAAAATGTACTGAAAAAGTATAAAATGTAAAAATACACTATTAGTATTGCATTTAATATGTAAGCAGTACTTTAAAAGAGTTGCTCAAGATGGAGCTAATTCTAACATTTACAATGCCTATAAAAAGTATTCACCCCCCTTGGATGTTTCACCCTTTTGTTTCTTTTATACATGAAATCACGGTCAATATAATTTGGCTTTTTTGACAAGAATTTGCAACAACAAAAAAACTCTTTAATATCAAAGTGAAGATGGATTTTTCCAAACTAATGTCAATTAATTAAAAATATATAAGATAATAAAGATTATTGCATAAATATTCACCCCCTTCAGGTCAGTATTTAATAGATGCACCTTCGGAGTCTGTGTGGATATGTTTCAATCAGGCTGGCACATCTGGACGCTGCTATCTTTCTCCATCCTTCATTGCAAAACAGCTCAAGCTCGTCAGGTTGCTCGGGGCTCGGGCGTGAACAAGTCCACCCACAAATTCTCGATTGGATTGAGATCTGGTCTTTGACTTTGGCCGCTCCAGAACATTCACCTTGTCGTCTTTGAACCATTTCTGTGGAGCTTTTGCTGTGTGCTTGGGGGTCGTTGCCTTCTCCCAAGTTGTAGTTCTCTTGCAGACTGTGTCAGATTATCCTCCAGGATTTGGCGATATTTTTCTGCATTCATGCTCCCCTCTACCTTCCCAAGCCTCCCAGGGCCTGCTTCTGCGAAGCATCCCCAGAGCATGATGCTGCCACCACCGTGCTTCGCGGTGGAGATGGTGTGTTTGTGGTGATGTGCAGTGTTTGGTGTTCGCCAAACATAGCGTCTAGTCTGATGGCCAAAAAGCTACATTTTTGTCTCATCAGACTAAAGAGCCTTCTTCCAATTACCTTGGACACATGCCTTTGGGCGAATTCCAGGCAAGATTTCATATCAGCTTTTTTTTAAAGGTCCCATGACATGGTGCTCTTTGGATGCTTTTATATAGGCCTTAGTGGTCCCCTAATACTGTATCTGAAATCTCTTTTATATAGACCTTAGTGGTCCCCTAATACTGTATCTGAAGACTCTTTTATATAGACCTTAGTGGTCCCCTAATACTGTATCTGAAGTCTCTTTTATATAGGCCTTAGTGGTCCCCTAATACTGTATCTGAAGACTCTTTTATATAGACCTTAGTGGTCCCCTAATACTGTATCTGAAGTCTCTTTTATATAGACCTTAGTGGTCCCCTAATACTGTATCTGAAGTCTCTTTTATATAGGCCTTAGTGGTCCCCTAATACTGTATCTGAAGACTCTTTTATATAGACCTTAGTGGTCCCCTAATACTGTATCTGAAGTCTCTTTTATATAGACCTTAGTGGTCCCCTAATACTGTATCTGAAGTCTCTTTTATATAGGCCTTAGTGGTCCCCTAATACTGTATCTGAAGTCTCTTTTATATAGACCTTAGTGGTCCCCTAATACTGTATCTGAAGTCTCTTTTATATAGGCCTTAGTGGTCCCCTAATACTGTATCTGAAGTCTCTTTTATATAGACCTTAGTGGTCCCCTAATACTGTATCTGAAGTCTCTTTTATATAGACCTTAGTGGTCCCCTAATACTGTATCTGAAGTCTCTTTTATAAAGACCTTAGTGGTCCCCTAATACTGTATCTGAAGTCTCTTTTATATAGACCTTAGTGGTCCCCTACTGTACTGTATCTGAAGTCTCTTTTATATAGGCCTTAGTGGTCCCCTAATAGTGGTCCCCTTAATCCCCTAATGTATCTGAAGTCTCTTTTATATAGACCTTAGTGGTCCCCTAATACTGTATCTGAAGTCTCTTTTATATAGACCTTAGTGGTCCCCTAATACTGTATCTGAAGTCTCTTTTATATAGACCTTAGTGGTCCCATAATACTGTATCTGAAGTCTCTTTTATATAGACCTTAGTGGTCCCCTAATACTGTATCTGAAGTCTCTTTCCCGAAATTCAGCCTTGGTGCAGAATTACAGCCACTAGAGCCAGTCCCACAATGAGCTTTCCTTAGGATGTGCCATTTCTGTGTCAGTAGCTATTGAGGAGGAGAGATGGGGGGGGCATAGTGAAGGGTGGGGGTGTGGCATCGACCAACTGCTACGAAAGCAATGATGTCTCTCTCTCTCTCTCTCATGGGTGGGCCAAATTCTCTGGGCGGGCAAAGCAGAGAAAGGGGAGGTAACCTTGCTCCTTATGATGTCATAAGGAGAAGATTCCAGATCGGCCCATCTGAGCTTTCATTTTCTCAAAAGCAGAGCAGGATACCCAGGGCTCGGTTTACACCTATCACCATTTCTAGCCACTGGGGGACCATAGGCAGGCTGGGGGGACACATATTAATGTTAAAAAACCTCATAAATTGAAATTTTCATGCCATGGGACCTTTAACATTGGCTTTCTCTTTGCCACTCTCCCATACAGCTTCGACTGGTGAAGAACCCGGGCCAACAGTTGTTGTATGTACAGTCTCTCCCATCTGAGCCACTGAAGCTTTTAACTCCTTCAGAGAAGTCGTAGGTGTCTTGGTGGCCTCCCTCACCAGTCTTCTTCTTGGCCGGTCACTCAGTTTCTGAGGACGGCCAGCGCTAGGCAGATTTAAACAAGTGCCATACTCCATCCATTTCTGAATGATGGATTTAACTGAACTCTGTGGGATGTCCAGTGAGTTGGAAATCTTTTTGTAGCCATCTCCTTGACTTGTACTTTTCAACGATCGTTTTGCTTGAATTGTTATTTTTTTTCTTCATGTTGCAATTGTAGTAGGAATACTGATGAACGACAGACTGGGACCCTGTTTACACGTACGTGGTTATTTTTTACAAACGGAGACATTTCCCTTCGTTTGTGCCCTTCATTTACACGCAAACGGAGAATTTGCCTCTGAAACCGAGTCTTTCTAAAAACTGACGCCAGAGTGGAGACTTTTGAAATCTTCGTTTGCACGTTTGCATGTAAACTGAGACAAACGGAGGTTTAGGCAGCCGAGAGAGAGAAAGAGGAAGTGATTGGTTGCTGTTGTTGCTATTTTCGGGATTCTGATTGGCTAACGTGGACTTGAGCTTCTCGTTACACCGCCACCTACAGGTTTGGCGGGCTCTTGACTGCATTGACGGCATATATATACACGGGTACGTGTAAACGAACACTTTTCTGAAAACTGACAGCTGTGCAGGATGTTATTTTTGAAAACGGAGAGGTTGAAATGTCTGTTTATGAAAATAGCCGGCCACGTGTAAATGTAGCATGGACCTCCTAGACACAGGTGTTTTTTTATACTACAATCAGCTGACACACACACACATCAGCTGAACTCAGCTGATCTCCGTTTCACTAATTGTGACACTGCTGGCATCAACTAGCTGGAGTTCTGTTGAATTAGGTCAGTCACTTTAAAGGGGGTGAATATGTATGCAATCATCTTCTTTACCTTATATATTTTTAATTTATTGACATTAGTTTGTAAAAATCCGTTTTCACTTTGATATTAAAGAGGTTTTTTTTGTTGCAAATTCTTTTCAAAAAAGCCAAATTATATTGACCGTGATTTCATGTATAAAAGAAACAAAAGGGTGAAACATCCAAGGGGGGTGAATACTTTTTATAGGCATTGTAAATAATTCTGGGAAGGGGCGTAGCACAACATTCTGGGTCCTGAAGAAAGGTATTTTCTATGGGCCCCTGCCACAGCTATTCATTCTAGCATCTTTTTGGGCTCTCCTCACATGAGGGCCCTGGGTACTCTGTTCCCCTTCCCCCAGTCCGACGCCCCTGCTGCTGGGTAATTAAAGCATAGCAACGCATGATGAACCAATCATATGTAAAATCTGAATCCAGTGACGGACGGACGGACGGACAGATTAAGTAGTTTGCCACAGTCTGTACACAGCCTCCGCCCCCTCTCCTTTTACACAAGGACTATGGACTGTCTGACTATCTCTGATCACTATGCACTTTATTAATGCACCTCAACAATGCACTATATATGATCATACTGCATTCTGTTTCTACTATTATATGGACTGTCTGATTTCTCAGAACTCACTTTATTTGCAAATGCACTTTAATAATGGACTAACATGATCATACTGCATTCTGTGTTGTATGCCTTTTTTAAGCACTGCTATAAAGAAAAAGCACTTTTAATGATTGCACTACTGGTTAGATGTTAAACTGCATTTCGTTGTACTGGTTGTCCTTACTTGTGCAATGACAACATTTAATCTAATCTGATCTAATAAATGAATAGGTACATGAATACATTATACACCCCCAACTAACTATAGTTGTTGAATAACTGTAATGGGAGTTAAACATGTCATTCAAGTATAAAGTAGCAAAAAAATTGAAATAGTCAAGTTAAGTATATGCACCTCTAAACTGTACTTACGTACTTGACTTGTATTCATAGTGTGTGAGGTGAGATCTGGAGAGATTGCTTTTTATTCTCATCATGTCTCACACCTCAAAGTTCTGCTCTTCTGTCCTGTTCTTTTTAGTTATCATTTTAACCAGTAGAGGGCAATGTTGTTCTTTACTTCCTCTCTCTCTCTCTCTCTCTCTGCCTCTCTCCTAGTATCCATTATATCAATTTAAATTAGGACTATCTTTAAAATCTTGGATTAAATCCATGTCTTTCTATTTTTTTTCACCCACTTTTGCAAACTGCAGCAAGAAAAGTCTCACCTGGCTAAAACTGTAATCAGTACTATTTGGTTGCATCACTTACAAACTTTGTATGAGTAATTGACTATGGATTTAGGGTCACATACCCTCACTGGATATGGCAAAACTCAAGTTGTTGAATCAGTACTGATTAGTTGGACTATACAACATGCTGAATAGCAGCTGCTTGAAAAGGAACAAAGTTGACAAAAAAAAAAAACACTTAACTCAAGATCCCCTTACTCACTTTTTTGGGGGCCTTTCGATTGCATCTAACAATTTTATTTAGTGCAGTTTACTCAGTTGTCATGGAGATTGCTTAGCTGTCATCACATGACCACAGTTCCATACTTTGTATAGCAGGACTAATGGTCTTCAAGCATGCTAGGGGGTGTTTGGTGTTTTAAACCCCAAACTTGGTCTTCCAGGCAGCGCTGCCTGGAAGGCACTAGGATTAGGCAATGGTTAGGGTTAAGGTCAAGGGGGTAAGCGTCTGTCAACAACCCGTAGCTCCTATGGCGCCATTTTGATGCTAACAAGCCATCATCCTAGCCTCGTGAGACTGTCCTTATCTCGCGAGCTCCAGTTTTCCACTCGCAGATCAGTCTGGCATCTTGAAATAGAGAAAATTTGGAGCCGTTCGCCAAACAACCGGGCCAATCAGCGTTGGTTTTTTGAGGTGGGTTAGGTGGTGATAGACAGATGGTTTATCCAATCAGCTAACCAGTATTTCCACCCCTTCCCAAAAGTTCTCCAACGGAAAGTTCACAGATGGATATGCCGAGCAAATGCAAAGCAATCCATCTGGCAGAGTCAGGTTACCATCACCCTCCGGTAGCATTCCATTGACTGCCATTCATTTTGATGTCACTTTGAAAACACATGAATTTCAAACAAAATTATTTCTTATTTTTATTCAGGAATTCAACGGTCTGTCATGTGAACCGGAAAATACAAATAAAAAAATCATTAAAATCATGAAATCAAGTGTCATTATGAAACAAATAAAACAAACACAATGACTTTGCTTTAACATCAGCAACATCCAATCCAATCACTCCTTCTCGTGGCTGCCTGCACGTGCACTTTCCCATGGCCTCATGGCTGCAACGTGCGTTCTCTTCATCTACTATATAACATAAAAAATGGACAAAAAGGTTGTATGTTTTGTAATTAACCTTTGGTTAAGTATTTCAACCCCAGGTGGCCCTCAGCTGTGATGCCACCCTGTTGTCTCCCGACGGGGATGGGGGCTTTTATTTTGGAGACGAGGAGGACCATCTGCCGGACTGGGAACTGGCTGCAGGACGACTCAATCACAGGTTTTTTTAACATTAATATGAGTTCCCCCAGCCTGCCTATGGTCCCCCAGTGGCTAGAAATGGTGATAGGTGTAAACCGAGCCCTGGGTATCCTGCTCTGACTTTGAGAAAATGAAAGCTCAGATGGACCGATCTGGAATCTTCTCCTTATGAGGTCATAAGGAGCAAGGTTACCTCCCCTTTCTCTGCTTTGCCCCCCCAGAGAATTTGGCCCACCCATGAGAGAGACAGAGAGAGAGAGAGAGAGAGAGAGAGACATCATGGCTTTCAAACGAGAAAAGTGGCAGTTGGTCAAGGCCACACCCCCCCTCTCCACCTTGCCCCCCCCCCTCTCCTCCTCAATAGCTACAGACACAGAAATGGCACATCCTAAGGAAAGCTCATTGTGGGACTGGCTCTAGTGGCTGTAATTCTGCACCAAGGCTGAATTTAGGGAAAGAGACTTCAGATACAGTATTAGGGGACCACTAAGGTCTATATAAAAGAGACTTCAGATACAGTATTAGGGGACCACTAAGGTCTATATAAAAGAGACTTCAGATACAGTATTAGGGGACCACTAAGGTCTATATAAAAGAGACTTCAGATACAGTATTAGGGGACCACTAAGGCCTATATAAAAGAGACTTCAGATACAGTATTAGGGGACCACTAAGGTCTATATAAAAGAGACTTCAGATACAGTATTAGGGGACCACTAAGGTCTATATAAAAGAGACTTCAGATACAGTATTAGGGGACCACTGAGGCCTATATAAAAGAGACTTCAGATACAGTATTAGGGGACCACTAAGGTCTATATAAAAGAGACTTCAGATACAGTATTAGGGGACCACTAAGGCCTATATAAAAGAGACTTCAGATACAGTATTAGGGGACCACTAAGGTCTATATAAAAGAGACTTCAGATACAGTATTAGGGGACCACTGAGGTCTATATAAAAGCACCCAAAGAGCACCCTGTCATGGGATCTTTAATATTCTATCAGACTACTCGAGAGTCTTTGCTCAAATTTTCGGGACAATTAGAGCAGGATTCTGGATTCGGGACAACTGCTTGGTTTTCGGGACTGTCCCGAATTTTTCGGGACGTCTGGTCACCCTATGTGTTCATGACAGTGTCATGTCACTCTTATGTAGATACCTTCAAGTAAAGTGTTACCGACAGTTCTTTCTGAACTGTAGTAAAGTAAGTTAATAAACTGGAAATGCCCAAGTTCAAGTACTTTATATTTCCTTTCCACCCATGGGGTGACAATACTGTAACATGAGAGTGGAAGCTGCGAACATTCTATTCCTCGCTGGGTCCATAAACCCATAGACCACCATCATGAACCACTCTCAGCTTCCATATTAACTGTAAAATACCATTTAAATCCTGTAGAATTCCTGTCAAACCGTATAAGCCCATATAAGATCTCCCACAGAAAGTACCTGGCTGAACACATGCTGCGTGTAATGCAGGCGACAATCAGGGTGTCACCGTGACGCCTGGCACTTGTCTGAAATTTGCAATGACTTTTCCGAGACAAAAAGAACGAGAAATATCACGGCTGTTAACGTCCTTGTCAGAGAACTCATTCTTCATGCCTGATTCGCTCTGCTGTTCTAGCACAGAGGAGAATAATTATGGGAAATCTATTGAGACTCGACGGCGTCAAAGAGAGGAAAAAAAGGAACAATGTGTGTGTTAAAAAGTGAAAAACACTGTTAACGTCTCCAACTGTGTTGTTTTAGCATGGCTACAAACAGAGACAAATGACCTGTAATAACCCGTTGTGATGCGGCTTTGTTCCAACAGCAGCGGTGACCCAAGACAACCTTCTGCATGACAGCTCAATGCGCTGCACAAGAGCTCGGATGATTACTGACACACACAGCATAAAAGGACTGGTCTTAAATGTTAAATACGCACAGTGTTAGCTCCCCAAAGTTTGATGTAAAACAAGCTCTAATCAACAGAATCAACACTGCAGGCCTGCACTTTGAATGGTTGTACTCAGCCTAACGCAGTGTTGACAGTATGGACTGGGCGCTCATTACAGCTCATTGCTTACTAGTGCACAGCCTACACAGTACTAATCACATGCATTTACTGCAATCAATCCTTGTCTTACTTTGCTGTGGTTATCATTTTAGGCCTTTATTTCTGACAGAGAGAGAGAGGGGGGTGGAATGACAAGCAAAGGGCCGCAAGTTGGAGTGGAACCCGCGGCCACTCCGTCGAGGACTGATCCTCTGTATATGTGCCCGTGCTCTAACAGGTGTGCTACCCAGGCACGCTTATCTTTAAAAAGGAAATCCAGAGCAATTCTCTTTTTGAAGTCAAGTGTTCATTGTGTTTTTTTGACGCAGTGGTTCCCATTGTCTACTGACTCGGTGACTCTAGCTGTCTTCTGTTGTTCTGAAGGAGTTTTGTAAAAAATAACTCCGATGAACTGATGAACTTATCAACATCAACACACCCAACATATTGCATGACCAACAGGTGCAGTCTGGGCTAAGATGCTACTTGACTTGTACCGTCTGTGAGGTGTGGAATATGCCACCGCTTGTTGAAATAGGGTTATTCACCGTCTCCTCTATATTTATATAGGAACGCATTTTTGTCTCAGTGCATGCATTGTCTTAGTCACTCGTTGTGAATATGCAGGCCACAAAAAGTAATTAGGTTTTGTTTTGTTGTTGTTGGGGTCACTTTTACTCACGACATGCTAACGGCAACAAAGGATTCCATTCATTACGCTAAGCTAAGCTAGCGGCAGCACCACTGGATAAGACAATGCATGCACTGAGACAAAAATGCGTTTGCCCACCTATATAAATATAGAGGAGACAATGAAACGGTGGCATATTCCTTTAACCTTCAATTAGTTTCTTATTCTTTCATTATCTGGCTCAGTCCAAAAGTATGATATAAGCAGCAGTCCTGCCAACGAGAGGAACATTAACGTTCCGAAAGCCACTGCTTCTCAAACCCCCTCTGTTGTTTGTGTCCCACTAGTCTCACATTGCCAGACCTTCCTCCACAGTGCTGCACAGGAAGGTCTGGCTAGTCCACACAGCATTCCAGGATGGGAGAAGAACGGGCTCTGGTTAATTGGTATTTCTTTAAACCAATCACAATCATCTTGGGCGGTGCTAAGCGCCGGATGGAGCAACGGTGCCGCTGCAAAATAGCCTCGGGAAGGAACTTGTTTAGTTGGAACGTGTTCGTTCAAAGGGAGTATAAAGCTACCTATACATGATCTCTGTATCTCTGCTCTAGCCGTTCCGTTGTTTTCCGATGGGAAGAGCGGTGGAGACAACTTGGAGGAAGCGCTACTGTTGGCGTCGCTCACCGCTCGGAATTGCTGCCCTTACGCAATACACTCATTTTGTAGTTTTACGTGACTCATTTTAAGCCAATCCCTGATATTTAACCTACCAAAACGAAGGACTTTTGTTGTCTAAACGTAACTGGTTCCATTTCAAAACGTTCAGTACGTGTTTAAAACAGCGCCTGCTACATTAAATAGAACGGTGACATGTTGTGCTTTGAGCTATGTTGATGTCATCATGCTAACATGCTTACAATGACAGTAATATTTATACCATGTGCACCATCTAATTTTAGCATGCTAACATTTGCCAATTAGTAAACAAAATGATAAAAAAAACTCCCCAATATTTCACAATAAAAGCAAAAAACTGGAGAAAGTCAGTAATTTTGCTTTCCAAAAATATCCTCATTTTGTAAAAATATCTATTTTGCTAACCATTCCTTTAATCATCTTGTGAGGGACCTGACCCCCATGTTGAGAACAACCGCTTTAAGGTTTAAGTCTATTATTCAAATGGAAATTTGTGTGAATTTCTAATGTTTTAATTGTGCATCTCAAAAATCCTTGGAAATAATGTACAGAACTCAACAATCATTTCCCTGCCACTTGCTCATCTTATCGTCTTCAATTTGAATTTCTTTGACTTTATGTCTTTATGTTTTATTTAAAGAGAACCATCTTGAACCTGGTAAGATCACAACAACGAAGAAAGACGTTCCGGCCTGTATCTCCTTGAGTAAACATAATGCAGAATGGGTTGAGTCTATCCTGACATCATCTTAATGAAAATGTCTGTGGGGAAACAACAAATAGGGCCAGGCTAAGGCTAGGGCTACAAGGAGTGTAGATGGTGTGTGCAGATAGGCGGAGGCAGGGAGGGATGAGGCAAGTGGAGCTGAGCGGGGTCAGTGCAGGCGCTGTAGAAGGCACATTAAGGCGGAGAAAAACAGATCAGCGGAGATGATGAGTAAGAGTGAGATAAAGCCGGGAGAGGGATGAGAGGGGGCAGGAATGATGATCTCGCATGTGAAAATACTATTACAGAGCTGACTGAGTTTTTAATGTAGCAAAGAAATGCTGTTAATATTAGATGTAGCAGGTGGTTGAACACATGTACTGATAATGTTAGGCTGCTCACTGAGCCAGGGCTTGACCAACGCTGGGTTTTTAAGGCAGATACTGATACAGAGCAGACACTTTGTAGCTGCCAGGAACTGATGTTTTCTGCTGTAGAAACGTATTGTTTCCCTGGAGTTTATTTGTTCTCAGAGCATTAGGGGGGCGGCTGTGGCTCAGGAGATAGAACGGTCGGAGGTGGTTTGATCCCTGGCCCCTGCAGTCTACATGTCAAAGTATCCTCCCCTCCTGATGAGCACCTTGCATGGTAGCCTCTGCCATCAGTGTTTGAATGTGTGTGAATGCTGCTTTGTATTGTAAAGCGCTTTGAGTGTGCTTTAAGACTAGAAATGTGCATATAAAATGCAGTTGGTTTACCATAATCACTTCGGATGTAGCTTTCTGAAGGTTGGTATAGCAGATACCAATAGCAATTAAATATGGACATTTTCATCACAGGTATTTATCATTATTATTACACCCTGGAAGCTTCAAACGCTGGAAGGAAGAAGTTTTGGTGCCATTAGAAGCTTTTTTTTCATAGAGAAGCAGGGCTACCAAGTTCAAAACAGCCAGTATTCACTGCCAGTTTTCACTATCTAATTTCACTTCTGATCTTTGAAATGACTGGAGGTATTCATCTGAAGAAGGTAACGGTTCAGCTTTCATTTGGTATGTTTTCAAACCCCTTTTCAACGCAGATACATACAGCACATTTTAGTCATTGATTTCATCAGTTATGTTTTGTAATCAAAGGCAATAGCTATATCTGCTTTTCATCTGTACACTGAAGAAAATGCTGAATTAAACCTGAAATAGATAGATTTTTGCGTTTCAACCAATGTCTCTTTTCATTTAAGTGACTCCATCTTTATCTCTATGAACCAATTTAGAATGGCTATGACACGGCAGGTTAGTGACTCTGATACTAAACCACAATGTTTGTATAGAAAAACTTTAACACTTAACTAGTACACTGTACATACCCATATCCAAGTGAAGTTCTAAAAAAAAGTTATTTTACTGCTAAGTATTTCACCCACAATGTTCTTCTTGTCAGTACTTAAAAGCCTTTAAACCATGGTCTGAAGTCTCCCCTAACAGCCAGGCTAATTGAAATGCTTTAGGCAATGTTAATTGGTGAATCAGGACTAAACCACAAAGGGCTGCTGCACTGCTCTCTGTGGGCTGAAACTGTCAGCCATAGTGCACATTACCCCCCAATCAGCAAATGCCATAAGCAGGCATTTCCAAACAGCTGCAGCCAAAACACCTGCTGAGATATCCAACACATCCTCTAACCAAACGACAGAATAGGTCGATTGTCATTGACTCCCAAAACTACATATATGACCATTTGCTGCCGCATGGTGGCCGTTTCAAACGGTGTGACCGTAACGTGTCATCGTGACCGCCACATATGCATTTACTCTCTTTGTTTACTTCGTTTAGAGCTCTTTCCAATTCATTTCTTGCTCCCACAAAGTTGGATCCTTGATCTGATCTGATATGTCGAACAGCTCCATGGATGGCTATGAAACGGCGTAAGGCATTGATGAATGCATCGGTCGTCATGTCTTCCAACATCTCTATGTGGACTGCTCTGGAGCATAGGCACGTGAACAAGAGACCATACCTTTTGTGTTGCTGTGCTAGCTTTATGAGAGTGAGTGTAGCCCCCCTCCACATTTATGGGGGTTGACTTATTAATCCTCTTAGCTAATTGTTGAATCCGAGCAATGACGTTCACCACTGTGGTCCATTTTGAGAAACGTGACAGTCGCTCTTGAAACTCGTGATCAGCAGGGTTCTCCACTGTGTCGACGTAGTACCACTGTCCTGGGTTTGTGGTTTCCCTTATTCTCTGAACACGATTTGCAACAAAGACATGAAACCTTCACGCTTCATTGTTGATATACCCTAGGACTACTTGGGAATCTGTCCAAAAATACTCTGTCAACCCTGAGCTCCAGCTCCTCCTTCAGCATAATGCTCACAGCAGCTGAGATCACTGCTGCGGTCAGCTCTAATCTTAGGAGTGTGACAATTTTTGTAGGAGCCACTCTCGCTTTACCCAAGACCAAGGCACAGTGTACATTTTCTTCGCTCACCAATCTGATGTATGAGCACTGTCCATAGCCTTGACCGCTAGCATCTAAAAAGTGATGCACCTCAATTTTCAGAACCTTGCCAAAGTTTTCAGGTGTGAACCACCTAGGGATCTGAATCTTTTCAAGGTTTCCTAAGTCATTTAACCAACTCTCCCACCTTGACTTCAACTCTTTGGGTAGTGGTTTGTCTCAACCGATGCCCTTCTGAAGCATCTCTTGCAGCACCCTCTTTCCAGATATTATGAACGGGGCTAGGAATCCTAACGGATCATACAAAAAGGCAACAATAGAGACAATCCCACGTTGTGTGGATGCTTTCTCGTCAAGTGAGATCTTGAAGGAGAAGACGTCTTTCTCCACATTCCACCGTACTCCTAAGACTCTCTGTTCTGGAAGGTTATCATAGTTGAGATCCACATTCTTCACCTCATTAGCATGTTCCGTGACAGCAATAGACTCCAGCACCTCTCGATTGTTGGAAAGGAACTTGTGAAGGTGCAACTTTCCTTTAGTGCACACAGCTTGGGCTTCTTTCACCAGCTTGATTGCCTCCTCAACAGACTCCAGGCTTATTAAGCCATCGTCTACGTAGAAATGTTTTTTTGATGAAGCTAGCTGTTGAAGGGTCCTCTCCCTCATTCTGGCTGGCGAGATGCTTCATGCCATAATTGGCACAGCCTGGAGATGATGATGCTCCAAAGAACCTTCATACGATATTCTACAGGCTCTGAATTTGTGTCTTCATTTTCCCACCACAGGAACCGCAGACAATCTCTGTCTTCTTTGCTAACATGAAACCTGTGGAAAAAATGTTCTTCATCACACATGACTGCGATGGGATGCTTACGGAACCGGCAGAGCACTCCAGTCATTCCATTTGTGAGATTAGGTCCTGTTAGCAGATGGTCATTCAAGGCAGTGCCTTCATACTTGGCAGAGCAGTCAAAAAACAACCCTGATTTTATCTGGTTTTCTGGGATGGTAAACCCCTTGGTGCGGAATGTACCATGTGTTTCCTGATTCTGATCGCTTGTCTGCTCTCTCCGCATCACCATCTTTGAAGACTCCTTCCATAAATCTCACATAATCATCCTTGAATTTAGGACTCTGTCCAGTTTCCTTTTAAGGTGTTTCAGCGGGACTAAGGCAAGCTTCTTATTGTCTGGGAGGTGAGGACGTACTTTGAAGGGACGGGGCATCTCAAGGTGACCACACTCATTCTGCTTCTCTCTTTTATGACCTGCAGGAACTGAATATCTTCTTGAGATATGGTCTTTCCTCCTGATCTTGTGTCTGCAAAATCGGACTCAAGCACTCTTATAACAGCAGCAGGTGTCACAAGAGGAATCTCCCTGACTGATAAGCGTTGACACAGACCAGTCACATCCTTAGATTTCACGAGCTTTGGTTCACCTCCTATGATGCTCCAACCTAGGTCAGTGCTAGTGGCATAAGGCTCATAGTCACCTCCAATGATGACCTGTCGTGGCGCCAGTGCTCTCGAGCAATCATAGCCAATCGATAAACCTACCCCAGAATCCATTAATGGGGGCATTTCGTGAGCTATGACTGAAAGTTGTTTCCACTTGTTGGCTGTATCGCAGGTGGGAATGTGCGAAAGCTCAAGGGGAATGAAGTCCTTTGTATAGGCAGGAGGCAAGTCTATGAAGCTGTCTGAGGTGAACCCTCTGACTCGTAATCCACTGACTGACTTTTCACAATTGAGTCTTTTCCCATCATAGTGGATAGCTTCTAGCCTGACAAGCCAGACCCACATCTAGATGTAGGGTCTGGGAACTCACCATTGACGGAGCTCAATCTGAGGGGCGGGATAAATGGTTGTCTTTCAAATTCCCTCTTCACGTAATAGGATAACGCTACAACCAGGCAGAGCAACGAAGAAGGTAGAGAAGCTAGTTGATAGATTCAACTTTTGCCGTATCCGGTCGGCAAAACTCCGAACACATTTTCCTTTTTTAAGAAGGATTTCTGTGCCGTTCTTTGTTCTTTTCTCAAAGAAAAACTTAACTCCATCTTCCAGAAGACCGCTGTTCCCAGCAGCAGCAGCCATAAGCCCCACCCACCGACTCTATACATGATGTGAAAATTTGGTTTTTCCAGCTCGCAAGTCAATGGAGAGTGCCTAGACCCCCCTGGCTGCAAAATAAATTTACTGCCACTAGGGTGCATCTAGATTTCTAGGCTAGATAGCTTCAGCTTTACTGGCTCCATTACTGCCTGCATATTTTCACACACCTCCTGATCAACAAATGTGTGATTACTCTGAGTGTCTAATAGGGCATACACAAAGGTTTCGGTGTCAGGGGTGTTAGGTGATGAGGTCCATACTGGAAAAATCATTGATGTGCTCCCACGTTTTTTCTCTTGACGGACGATCTTCATGCAATGGAGTTGGATGGTGCCTTTTTGCATATGCTACACATGGCTTTGTTCTTACAATCCTTTTTGGTCACCAGAGAACACGGAGGGTTCTGGCACTGGAAGACAGGAGAGTGCCATCGCCTCCTGTACTGTTTGCACTAGAGATGCTTTGTTTGTCGCGACTTGCTTCTTTTGACCTCCTGAATGATGAGAAAGTGGACTAGGATTTTCCACTTGACTGCACACAGGACTATGTTTCTCACTTTTTACCTTTTGGCGCTTTTCCATTACATGGTACCTACTCGCCTCGCCTTTTTTGGTTTTCCATTACGAAAAAAAGTACCTGGTACCTGCTAACAGGTACTTTTTTTAGTACCTCCTCAGTCGAGGTTCCAAGCGAGCTGAGGCGAGCCGAGGCGAGTATAGTCGAGGCGAGTCGAGCAGGTACCATGTAATGGAAAAACGCCATTTGACTCTTCATCAGCATATACTCTGAGCTTTGCTTCAATGACCTCAATGGCTCTCTGATTTTCAAGCTCTTTCAATTGCCGGCGCTGAGCATCAATGGCAGCTTCCCTATTCATTTCAGCTTTCTTAGCAGCCAGCTGTGCGGCTGTTTCTGCTCTCATAGCTGCAATACTTGGTGACTCTGAGAGATGGCTGGAGTGGTGGCTTTGTACAGTGACTCTGGAAGCTGTGGAACCATATATGGACTTAGCATATTCACTGTCGAGCAGCAAACGTAACCTTGATTTTTCCACCTCAGGGTTAAACTCTTCACCTTCCTCAGTCAGTCGTACTCTCATTAGTCCCAATAGGTCTGCAGTTACAGCTACACATGCATCAATATTTCTCAGAATTTCTTGATCTGGGGCTGTCTGGAGTCTTATTCTGTCATATAACTCTTTGAGTTCAGACTCAAGTTTCTCAATCACATCCTTAATGTTATACAAGCCACTTTCAGAGCACTCTTGCTTTAATTTTGTACTTGTCTCCCTAAATTGAATTTTATTTCTCTTGGAGCTAACTCTTGCTCTTTAAGGTCTAGCATCTTAGCTGTTAAATGTTTCTCATGGATGGATTTTCTCGTTCCAACACTCTCAAACTTCTCCTTCTCCGTTGCGTTAGTAGGGTTTAAAACTACGTGCTCTTCTGAATGGGAATCATTCTGTCCAGCTACCTCACCATATTGAGACGAAGATTCACTCTGATTTGACATTTTTTAAACCTTTCAGTAATTAACACCTTAAGTAGTAAAACAGAGAAAGTTCTAATTCCAGCAGTTGACAATGAATAACTTTGCTCAACTTAATTTACAGTTACATAACATACAAAACTTTTAACAGTTGATCACCCTTGACACACTGTGGCGTGTTAATTGAATGACTAAATAAAGCTCTGACTGTACCAAGACTTTGGTTCCTTTATCAGTACTTCTCAACAGTCCTGAGCACCTTAACATTTGCAATCTTTCTTTAAAACTTTGTTGTGGAACTGTCCATCGATTACCAGATGTGGAATTTTAGTATTTCACAGTCTGACCTGAATGCTGAAACTGTAGTCCACTTCCGGATGAAGCAGCACTGCACTTTGGAGTAGGGTTGCACCGATCCAATATTAGGATCGGATATCGGCCCCAATATTGACAAAATAGCTGAATTGGGGATCGGAAAAATTAACAGATCCACGGGCCGATCCAGTTTTTTTTCCTTCCGTTGCAGCACCGGGACCCCTGTTAACTGCGTACCCTTCTCACTCATGGTAGTAACTTCATAACACAACAATTAATAACCCACAACTAACTCTCTTTAAAAGGATAAAACACCATAGCATATAACAATTTGTGACTTAAACAGTTTCTAACACTAATCATTTTACATTTACAAATGTACACCGCCCAACAGCATTCTGGGTAACATTATAGCTGCTAGCCTAGCTAGCCAGGTAGCATAACAGTCTGTTAAGCTGGGAGAGGCTCCAGTCGCTACTGCACATTCAGAACCGAGAAGAAAGTTAGCTAGAGGATGAAGAAAGACCGGAGATACACCAGAACAACGTGTGCTCAAGAGAGGAGCCGTCTGTTGTTCCCAAGTTTTTCGTTTCTAAAAAATCTGACATAATTTAGCCACTGTTGTTGCCCGTCGCTCTAACGTTACTCGGCCATGCTAACGTTACCGTGCTAACGTTACTGTGCTAACGTTAAAGACATGTCACTTCAAGCATGCAGCGGAGCAACAATATGAACGCAATCCACCTCCGGTCCCGCTACAGACCGTTGAGAAAGACGGGTTCAGAGCAATGATTAAAACTCTGGATTTAAGATGTCTCGCCTCGCTGAAATACGTCTGTCAACCTACTAACGTTATTCAAACAGCAAAGGAGGCTGACAGCGGAGCTACATTCAGTCGCCCACTACAACAACTTAACTTACCTATGGCCAAAGTAGTGTTTATACAACTGGCTTACAACTATTTAGTTTTGAAAGGGATGTGTAGGCTATTCATTCGATTTGACTTACTACTACTACTATACTGACTTACTACTTTGCAGTTTGCACAATAAAAATAGTTTAGCTTCTGTAACAGTTTGATGGATTCTCCTTCATATAAAGTTATTGTATAATGTCGTGGAGCCAAACACTTTAGTATTCAAAGCTTTTAGTAAACATGATGACATTAACATGTTTTTGTGATATGTACTCCTGACAGTAGAATAAGCCATTATAAACCTATATAAAGGTGGCCCACTATTGAAGGCCCATTATTGTTATTTATTTAAATGTATTTTAAGAATTTTGATTACATTATATTTTCGATTTGAATGCACAATTGTTTTTTAAATAATAAATAAATAACAATTCAATACATTACATCTATGTTATTTTGTCTTAGTTAGGAAAGTAATGTTTAGTTAGGAAAGTCTGGTGCCTTTAGTCTCTTCCGCATCCCTACTTTGGAGCCTGAAGTACACAGCAGGATATGAAGCAAACCTGCACTATGGAGCCTGGAGTACACAGCAGGATATGAAGCAGAACTGCACTCTGGAGCCTCGGTACGATGGAGTTAGGCCACGTTTTCACTATAACTACCCTGATCATGAAGGAGTCCACACTTCACACTGATGTCCATGTTCACCTTAATTCCTTATAGAAGTACGAAGGAGCACCCGTAAAAACGTGTTCACCTGGTAGATCAGCAGGAGAATAAAACAAAACTGGAGCTTAACAGTTCGCTATTCACGGTCGCCATTTCTCTCCTCTGTTCGCGCCTCTCACCAAAACATCCGGTCCTGTATCTTGTAGCTTACCAAAATAAAAGTCGTTCGTACTGAATATACCAAAATACAACTCAGTTTAACTCATAAAGAACCCGAAAATCAGTCAACAATGTTTTATAATAATGTATAAAACTGGAACCACCTAGCAATCTTACAGATCGCTTATATTAATTTTCAATGTTGTCATGGCAACACTTGAAATACACTTTCCAGCATCAGCCACACTAAGTATTTGTTAAATCTTGGCTACGGCCCTAGTTTCCTAGCTCCAAAAGACTGCCAGAAATTGCACAAGTGTTTGGAACATACTGAAAACAACTGATTATTTAAGATGACGTTTTTCCAAAGAAGTAGTCCCTATTAAAACTGTCCACAGTGTGATTTGTGGATTACCCAAAGAAAAAAGGAAATATATTCTGGAAAGAGATGTTGCTGCTTAGTTTTATAAATGGTATATTTTACTGCTGCACAGAAAATCCCAGTCACCTTTATTGTCCTGGGGTGACTGCCCAAATTCCAATGGCAGATATTGCAAAAGCCCAGCACATAAAACCAAACTGTCTGCATATCTTAATACCACATGCAGTAAATGAGCACATTTGGCTTTTAAGCCAGGTGTGGCTTTAAAGATGGCAGTCAGTCAGTCCACCACCCTGGTCTACACTAAAATATCTCATAAACTATCAATCGATTGTCACAAAATGTGATATGCATGGTTCCCAGAGGATGAACCCCAGTGCTGTTGGTGATTCCTTGACTCTTCTTGTAACGCCACCAGAAGGTCAAAGTTTAAACGTAGCCAGTGAAATATCTCAACACCTTGCTGATAGACACTTGTCTATGAATGTGATAATTTTGGGGATATCCTGTTTTTGAACTAGCGCCATTATCAGGCTGAATTCAATTTGTCCAACAGTTTGGTTTATGACTAGTCTCACATTGCCAGACCTTCCTCCACAGCGCTGCGGAGGAGGGTCTGGCTAGTCCACATAGCATTCCGGGATGGGAGAAGAAGTGCTCTAATTTATTGCCATTTCTTTTTTCTTTTTTTTTTTTTTTAAACATTTGTTTATTGATTTTTCAGTGACATAACAAAATCAAAAGGTAACATTTCGGGAGTCAAAACAGTGTCAAGTACGCCATTTCTTTAAACCAATCACAATCGTCTTGGCCGGCGCTAAGCGCCAGACAGAGCAACGATGCCTCTGCAAAATAGCCTCTGGAAGGAACTTGTTTTGGTGGAACATGTGAACGTTCAAAAGTAGTTTTAGTTGCGCAATAGAAAACTCAGATTGGACAGATAGTCTAGCTAGCTGTCTGGATTTACCCTGCAGAGATCTGAAGAACAGTTAACCATAGTCCTCAGAAATCCACCGGAGTTTAGAACGCCAACACAAAGAAAGAGGAAGGTGACGCACATCTGGCTCAAATGAGAGACATCCGGCGGAATTTCCTGCGGCACCGTAGCAATCCCGGTGTTGAGTGAAACGTTGTTGATATAGAATAGTTTATGACCAAATATCTACAAAACTAAAGACACACCAATCAGCCTCAGCAGTACTTTTTGCTAATTAGCAAATGTAAGCATGCTAACAGGCTAAACTAAGATGGTGATCATGGTAAATCTGCTCAACATCAGCATGTTAGCACTGTCATTGTGAGTAGCATGCTAACATTAGCATCAGTGGTGTGCCTAATGCTGTGCTCCTGTCATATTGATTAAAATATAATTATGAGCAGTCGAGTGAGTAAACCTCAGCCTCTGACTTGTAGTTCCGAGTCGGAGATACCTGTAGTTTCTGACACAGACTATATCTTCCACTTGGTAAAAAAAAACTACAGACGTGTCAAAAAACTGTTGGCAGAACGGCTTCAAATACACTACAGCTGGCAGTTACATCAAACTAAAACCCAATATTAACACAAATACAATTGATTCAGCTAATATCATAGGAGCTAAGTGGTAGCTGCAGCCTTGCTCGCTGCTTTGCCACTCAAAGCAGCGAGCAAGGGTGCAGCACAATAAAAATTGGAAGTAGTTCTGAAAAACATCTCTTTCAAACACGCAAGTATCACTTTAACCCATGGCTAGGTTACTTTCACCAATGAGTTAACAGATGATGAGGCGTAAAGTTTGAGTATTGCTGCTATGGTTCCCTGCAGTTCACTACCACACTCCAACCACCCAAACATACACTGCACGCTGTCCATGCTCCATCAGAGCCGTTTGGTGAAGAGTTGATATCAATGTTAAATAAGTGATGTCAAGCGGAGGAGGATGTTTTAGTGTCACGTCTCTGTAAGCATCGGTTTTTGTGTAGGTGTCAGCAAGATAAGCATCTCTTCACTTTTAGTTGCATCACAAATATTGATCGACAGTGCTGTGTTTCCAAAGAGGCCTACAGTGTGTGTGTATGTGTGTGTCACGCATACTTTTTACATGTAGCAGACCCACAGTACAGCAGCGTAGGAGTAGCTAATCAAAACGCTTCACTGCTTATAAGAGATGACCCGCAGTTAAGCAGCCAAAATCTCACCCACTTTTCAGGCACAGTGTGCTGTTGCTGCAATTTGCTCCCACTATTGTGAAGAATAATAACTGATTTATGCAAAACCACTGTGGAAAACTCAACTAAATCCCGACTGGTTGCGTGTGCAGTTGCTTTCCTACAAGGTGAAGCACGTTCCTGGAAGCAGTGTCAAGTCGCAGCGACTCTGAGCGGCGATGATAGAGGGAGTCTGTAATGAAGAGCAGATAAACCGAAATGTGAACGGAAAGAGGAACCGTACAGGCAGAAACACTGCTTGATGTCTCTGCCTGGAAATTGAGTTGCTTTCAAACAGTGAGGAAGTGAGTGTGTGTGTGTGTGTGTGTGTGTGTGTGTGTGTGTGTGTTCTGGTGTTGGGGTTACTTGATTAAACTGGAAGAATGCCTAATTACATCAAGCACAGCTTGCTTTGATGCATATTTGTATATCCAAATACACTGAGGCTACATCTGCAAGCTTTAGATAAAGATTTATCTGAAGAAATAGGAAAAGTAAATGCGATTCCAATTACCATCCGGAAGTGAGACTCTCGGTTTTCGGTCTGCAGTTACTTTCTTTGGACACTGTTCTTGTGACATGTTGTGATGCAGTTTTACATGTATGTTGAGGTGTAAAGTGTTCCAGATTGACCGTGTTGGCGCTCCACAGTCTCAAGATTTTAGTCAACAATGTCGGTCTCCGAGTGAGGAGAGCAGCCGCACGGAGGCTCAGGGTGACTCAGCTACACCTAAATTTAATTTGCTTTGTATAAATGTGTCTGTTGCTGCTTTTTGTACCCTAAGTCCGTCCAACAGCTCGGTGTTGCTACTCTCTTTTCTCGCTAAGCAGAAGGATCCTCTAGAAAACTAAACACGACACAACAACGTTGGACCCAGGGTCATAAGTACAGACAGTGCAGGCAGTTCTATTGCACTGGGGCCCGTGGGTGGTGGTGGTGGGGCCTCTAGAGAGACCAGGCCCTCCAAACAAGGGAGTTGGGCGGAGAACGGGCCCTTGCAAGTAATTCAAATTGCCATCTCAGAAATACGCTTGTGTTCAAAGAACACACTTGCACCAAATTCCTAGCAACTTAGTTGCACGGCAAAAAAGTAGAAGCTATAGCGTGCGACTATTTTATATTACTTTATGTCCGTTCATTCCGCACATCCAAGCCATTGCCAGATGAATTGACTCAAAGCTAATTAAGACTATCAGCTCCACAAAACTCTCTCTGGATTTCTCGGTATCGCTCAGTATGTTTACAAAATGGTGTCCTCCGGCGACGAGTGATGCGATTAATAAGGAAACGGCAGCATTCAGTATGGAGACGAAGATGACTGCTGCAACAGGTGGATGCGAGCAGAAGAAGAAGCCCCTGCGAAATGTTTCAGTCAGTGACCGCACTGCTAAGAAAAGACCTACACGTTCAGCAGGGGGACTAAAATCCCCAAAAGAAAGTGACCGACGGTAACCACTGGTGGCTTTTTATACAAGCTGGAGAGCGCTAAAAAAAAAAGAAAAAAAGGGACTGAGGTCTGACACGGATGTCGCCTTACTGCTCTTGAACAGGTTAGTAATAGGTTGTGTAACGTATGGGGAATATGAATTATTGCCATTTTGTTTACTCGACCATGTGGATGCGCTGACAGTGTTGTTGTCATTACTTTGAATTCCTAATGAGGGCAACAGGAACTGCGCACTATAGCTTTTAAAGTGCCATTTGCTATGTATTCCCTGGAAAAGGCCATCCCATCTCAGTTTTCTTTTTTGGATAATCAGTAACAACATATGACAAAATGACTTCTATACGGGGCGGCCTCTAGCACCCCCAGTAAGAGCGTTCGCCCCATGTTGATTGAGTCCTGCAGCGGCGCAGGTTCGAATCTGACCTGCTGTCCTTTGCTGCGTGTCATTGCCCATCTCTTTCCCCCTTTCATTTCACTGTCACTGTACAATAAAGGGAAAAGCCCCACAAAACATTATCTTTAAAATGACTTATATAAAGACGTGCAATGATGACTGCTGGGTAATATGTATGTTGATGCTAATCATTCAGCCGTAAAATACAACACATTGTTGGTGTGTGTGTGTGTGTGTGTGCGTGCGCTTCATAGTTAGTAACTAGCATGCACTGGGGCCCGTCGTAACAACCTTTTACCAACGCTTGGACCTGAAGTTTATTTAAATTGAAACATTTGAATTCAACATAAATGCTAAATGTCCTTTGCCACTTTGTTGTGTGACCAGGGCTTTGACATCCATCACCATCCTCAGCTCCCTTTGCTAATAGAGACAAACAATCCAAAGAAGCCCAAAGACTCCCATGCGACTGTCCTCTGAGATAATATATTCAAGGTTATGGGACCAACACAGAGGGGAAAGAAATGCGTATCTGTGGCGCTGTCCGAAAATACAGAATGATATACAGACCCATGCCTACATTACCAAATTACATCGCCAGTTATTTGGAATATCCGGCACGCATCACATGTTGTCAGCCCTGTCCTCTGGGAAGAGATTACTGCAGGGTCCAGGAGAAAAAAAATCAAGGGTCACAGCTGCTCCGCCGAATGGATTTTCCAGGTTATTATCTGTGTTTGCATTCATTCTTGTAGAGATCCAAGGTCTTAAATCCCATAACAGACACAATATAAGTACTAGGAGAGAGAGAGAGAGATTGAGAGAGAGAGAGAGAGAGAGAGAGAGAGAATGTGCTTTTTTTTCATCACGAAGCACTTCAGTCAATTAATGTCTTTGATGTCACATATCACGTTCCTTGTTATGCAAATAGTTTCTTGTTCGAAACACAATGAGGAGAATTTATCAGCCCGCATCTGGATGTCTGCACTGAATATGTAAAATGAGAAAGATTAAGGAGAAAAGAAATAAATAAACAGGGAAGGAGGCGTGAAGGTGAGAGATTGAGGAGGGAATACATTTAGGAGAAATAATGCAGCATATTCTCTCGCAAAAATAGAAAGCTGTGAAACGGTCCAGAGTTTACCGCTGAAATGATTTCCACTTCTCCTGCATATGGTCCCGGTTAGTCACTGAAACCTCGTTCACCGCAGCTCCACAGGGATAAATTGACAGAAGGTGATATATGTATGTGTATATATATACACACACATATATATATATATATATATATATATATATATATATATATATATATATACTATCTTTTCTCACTTTTTTGGGGGGGCGGGGGGTGAAGTTAAGATGGCACAGATCAGCAAGTACAGCATGATCAGGTGAATGGGCCTGCACAAGCTGTGCCTTGTATGGCCAAATATTTTGCTCAGACAGCCATTCCAATTTCATGAGAGCCAAGAAGTGGAACTGAAGTTCAGCCATGTAGTATGGAGATAAAAGCTCCTCAACCTAGCAAACATCTTTTCTTTACGATGACGGGGAACCCGAGCTTTTACCAGAGATGTTCATTTTAGGATCAGCTGTCGAAGAGATGAGGGAGTCAGGCCAATGCGACACCAACAGCCAACGAGCACAGATGAGTGAGACTGATGAAAGAATGATTCAGATTTTGTAGTTTTAAGGCTCATTTATGCTCCCTTTACGTACAAAAATACATACGTCCGTTTCAAACGACATTGCGTCCTTTAGGTTGACATGGATATTAGGGCTGCGCAATTAATCGCAATTGTATCGAAATCGCAATATGAACTAGTGCAATATCCAAATCGCAGGGGGGCGCAATATTTGTTAATGGCAAACTATGTGTCAAATCATTCTAAAATAAGGTATTGTGGTGTGATGTCCCGGCCTACATATCGTATCCTACAGACTAAAGAAAAAAAGTCTCTCTTTGGTACAGATCCTCGCAAAAATCACACTTTTCTTTCATTGTTAATCATTTTCAGTGAAAATGAGAATAATGATACCAAAACGATCATTCCCTCCAATATCGTGAATCAAATCGCAATCGCAATATCAGTCAAAATAATCGTAATTACATATCTTCCTCATATCGTGCAGCCCTACAGTGCTGCTCATGAGTATTGGAACCCCTGCTAAAGTTGACTAAAAAGAGGAAAAAAAAAAAATAAATAAAAAATCATCTTTTGGAAATTGATCTTAATGCCTTAATTGAAAAAAATGAGGATAAAGCCAACCTTTGAGAACACCAATTTTCTTTGTGAATGAATAATGTATCGTAAATAAATAAATGTTCTTCCTTAAAACACAGGGGGCATAAGTACAGACACCCCTATGTTAAATTCCCATAGAGGCAGGCAGATTTTTATTATTAAATAATTGCATCCTGATAAAGTTCCCTTGGCCTTTGGAATTAAAATAGCCCCCCCCCCCTCCCACATCCTCACATACCCTTCACCATACCTAGAGATTGGCATGGGGTACTTTCCATAAGATCATCTCTCAATGCAAATCCAACCAGCTATTAGGCCAACTGAAATAAAACCATGCCAGTCTTTTTTTAAATTATTTCTTCTTTTTTTTTTTTTAAATACATCCATCACAGGTACCATTCTAACTTCTGCATGCAACCAAATTGCCGTAGAATCCCTTTGCAGAGGGGGATTATTAGAGACAAAATGATGCTAACTTTCACATTTACCTCCAGCCAAAATGGTTTAGATACTCTGCCTCGACTGTTAGCTTGTTTACAGCCTCTGATCCAATCATCTGGGGGTTTTTACAGTTCGGTCTGTGTGCAAAGCTGCTAAATGTCTGTGATAATGGGAGGTGCAGAGCAGGTGAGATACTGTAGATGCATTGCCACTCATAAATGTTGCAGTGAGGCCTGCCAAGGACAGAGAGACTTGATCTCTTGGGAATGTTCCTGCTTCCTTGCGGGTACAACACTGACACAGGAAATGAAGAGGTGTCAACTCGACGGCTTCAAATCCTCTTCCTACACAGAGGCTAATGCACAAGCTGCAACTCATACCCTGTGTGACATACTGTATTTTTTTTTCACATCAGAGAGAATATCTGTAACGCTGTATCCACTGAGTTATCATCCACAGCCATCAGAGCAGATGTGTTATCAGCTAGGCACTCGGCACACTATAAAGAAAAACATCCACTTTACAAGAGCAAGCTGTACGTTATGCTAACACACGCCATGAAACATATGGTGCATCAGGCATTCCAGTACCTTCTACATCACTCTGTGGGCTTTCTGGCTGCTGATTTGACTTTAAATCACCCAGCAGCCCTTCTCCCTCTTCCCTTTTTATTTTCTGACTCTGAACTTTTGGGTTGTGACAAATTGATGGGGTTGCGGCAAAAGGCTTTCACAATGCTATAACTTACGGCGGGCGAATGCCTTAAAACAATAGGCCATTAGCATCCCCCCAATCCATCAGCAGGCAGTGCCAGCCGCTGGCAGCCATTCATCACATCCGTGCCACCGAGCGAGCCGGCCTCAGGCCGCCGCTGCACTGCTTATAAAGAGATGTATGAATACAACATGAACACGGTGGGCTAAAATAAAGACTAATATAGCCCAATTCAACTCTGACCGTGAAGATGAAGGTGTAAAAAGAAAACAATGACAACATGAATAAGCAGTCGAGGTTAGCTGTGCGTGTTCATTGTCATAAAGTGTGACTATAATGTGATGTACTGTAAAAAGCCACTAAAAGCGGCGCCGGGCCTTCCCCAGGGTGTAAAGTCTTCGGAGGCTCCTTCAGACCGCTTTAACGCCTGTGTGATGCAGATTAGGTTCCCCCCACACAGCCCTGTGTGTGTGTGTGTGTGTGTGTGTGTGTGTGTGTGTGTGTGTGTTTTGTGTCAGAGCTCAGTTCAGTTTAAGGACTGTGAGCCAGCGGCGGCTGGAACGCCCGTCCATTAAGCGCCCTCTGGGGAGAGACTCAAAATTAACCTTAATGGACACTTTTCTCTTTGAATACTAACAAGGGGCTCTTTACTAAGTACCGCTGGGGCTCCCCCCCTGTGTGTTTGGCTATTCTATTTGTTGTGTTTCTCCGTCAGGGAGGAGTTAAGTCGTCGGAGAGTCACCGAGCAGCCGGCGCAGCGACTACGCTGAGGCCGCTAGCTCACAGCCCCGCCTCTCCTCGCCGTGCCTCTTTCCCGCTGAGCAGCTCTCCATAAATGCCAATTAGCAAAAATGTAAAACCAATTAGAGCTGCTTTGTGCTCAGTAAATCTGATTATTAAAAGCCATTTACATCTTCCGTGCAATCAGCGCCGGATGCTGTACTACAGACGGACTCCCGTGCCAGAGCTATCAGTCTGCTATCCAAGCCGGCGACTGCTCCGCTACCCTCGGTCCCCCTCGCCGTCTAATCCCACCATAATGACATTTGCGTAAGGCAATGAACAGCGTTGTGTCACGCTTTTTCGAGACTCCGCCACCCACCACACACATCACAGGCGTTTTTTACGACCCCCGGGTGTAATATTTCCTTCATTTGCATAATGATGTCCCCTGTTTATTATAAACCTGTGCATCCATCTCACTAAGGCCCATTGAACAGGCAGTGGATTTGTACAAAATTAGAATGCAAATGGAATGTAATAATGTTGCACTACCAGTGATGGGCCAATAAACTACCTGATCACCCCCGCCCCCCCACCCCTTTCCTCAGAAGCAATATGCCCCGCAGTCACACACACACACACACACACACACACCTACGCGACACTTTTAAACAACAACGATGTCATCAATCAAAATTCTGGAATACAGTTTTCTGTGTTTACAGGAGGCTGTAAACAGGTAACATTAAAAATGTTGCAATCAGCAGGTTAAACTGTTTTTCGACATTGATGCTAAGCCGTTGATGTGACCTAAAGTTGAGGCTGACTTGCTTCAGGGATGACAATCCTTCCATCCTGCAGCTATGGAAGCCTTTCACATTGAAATCAATAGATGGATTTATCGTGTGAATGAATAATCCATCTGAGCGGTAAATCTGTCTCTCAGAGGAGCTGTGACCAGGCAAGAACATTTTTTTTGGGGAGTGGTAAGGATCACAATCTAGCCCCTGAATACTTCTAACAGCAGCAGCGTAATGCATTCACACAGTAATTAAGATATTACAACATACTTGTAAACGCATCTTTTTATGCATGGCAGCTACAGTTTGAGCTTTATCAAGTACCACTGCAAAATAAGAACACTTTTGATTATACAAAGGAAATGGCATTCCCTCGTGAAATATTAATGCTGGTGTTCTATCTTTGTCCCTTTTAGCTGGGTCTGAATATCAACTTTTTGGCACTCAGGCCATGATCGTATGCGCCACAGAGCCCACTCTCTCCTTCCCACGGCATTCAAATTAGATTACTGGCAAGATAAATTTGACTGCGTCCGTAACAAAATGCGCTGCGACGAATGCTGACTCAGGTGGCCACAAGCAAATCAAGACAAAAATCACCATTGCAGTTCAAAGCCCGCTCAAACGCTCCCTTTCCTATTTTATTTTCCTTTCTGTGCCAGCATACTCTGAAGCTGGCTTCCTATGGGAATAAAAACGCAGCACTTTGATTGGATTGAGATCACCCTGCACTGGCCATTTAACATTCTTAGTACCTAAAAGGTTTTTCGCACAATGCCAACTTCTTCCTCCCTAGAGGGAGTGACACCTCGGGCAAAGCATTCTATGGTTTGAATATCTTACATTTCGGCATACTACTGTAGTACGGAAATGTCCCCAATGTCATAATATATATATATACTGTATATGATTAAAATTCAAGGTGTTGAAGAAAATATTCACTCAGGAATGTCATTTATAGAGTGAATCAAGCAGCCCGGTCTCATGGAAGTTCGTGTAAATGTGACGTTATTTGAATCTATTGATACGTGTTCACAGAGACGTTTTTGTCGGTTTTTACGTGGCGGACAACACGAAAATGTAAAGTAATGTACAGTGGTGTGAAAAAGTGTTTGCCCCCTTCCTCATTTCCTGTTCCTTTGCATGTGTGTCACACTTAAGTGTTTCGGAACATCAAACCAATTTAAACAAAAGTCAAGGACAACACAAGTAAACACAAAATGCAATTTGTAAATGAAGGTGTTTATTATTAAAGGAGAAAAAAAATCCAAACCATCATGGCCCTGTGTGAAAAAGTGATTGCCCCCTTGTTAAAACATACTATAACTGTGGTTGTCCACACCTGAGTTCAATTTCTCTAGCCACACCCAGGCCTGATTATTGCCACACCTGTTCACAATCAAGGCATCACTTAAATAGGAGCTGCTTGACACAGTAAGGTCCACCAGAAGATCCTTAAAAGCTACACATCATGCCGAGACCCAAAGAAATTCAGGAACAATTGAGAAAGAAAGTAATTGAGATCTATCAGTCTGGAAAGGGTTATAAAGCCATTTCCAAAGCTTTGGGAATCCAGCGAACCACAGTGAGAGCCATTATCCACAAATGGCGAAGACATGGAACAGTGGTGAACCTTCCCAGGAGTGGCCGGCCGCCCAAAATTACCCCAAGAGCGCAGCGACGACTCATCCAAGAGGTCACAAAAGACCCCACAACAACGTCCAAAGAACTGCAGGCCTCACTTGCCTCAGTTAAGGTCAGCGTTCATGCCTCCACCATCAGGAAAAGACTGGGCAAAAATGGCCTGCATGGCAGAGTTCCAAGGAGAAAACCACTGCTGAGCAAAAAAGAACATCAAAGCTCGTCTCAATTTCTCCAGAACACATCTTGATGATCCCCAAGACTTTTGGGACAACATTCTGTGGACCGATGAGACAAAAGTGGAACTCTTTGGAAGGTGTGTGTCCAAGTATATCTGGCGTAGAAGGAACACTGCATTTCATAAAAAGAACATTATACCAACTGTAAAATATGGTGGTGGCAGTGTGATGGTCTGGGGCTGTTTTGCTGCTTCAGGACCTGGAAGACTTGCCGTGATAAAAGGAACTATGAATTCTGCTGTCTACCAAGAGATCCTGAAGGAGAATGTCCGACCATCTGTTCGTGTACTCAAGCTGAAACGAACTTGGGTTCTGCAGCAGGACAATGATTCTAAACACACCAGCAAGTCCACCACCGAATGGCTGAAGAAAAACAAAATGAAGACTTTGGAGTGGCCTAGCCAAAGTCCTGACCTGAATCCTATTGAGATGTTGTGGTATGACCTTAAAAAGGCCGTTCATGCTCGAAAACCCTCTAATGTAACTGAATTAGGACAATTCTGCAAAGATGAGTGGGCCAAAATTCCTCCAGGACGCTGTAAAAGCCTCATTGCACGTTATCGCAAACGCTTGGTTGCAGTTGTTGCTGCTAAGGGTGGCCCAACCAGTTATTAGGTTTAGGGGGCAATCACTTTTTCACACAGGGCCATGATGGTTTGGATTTTTTTTCTCCTTTAATGATAAACACCTTCATTTACAAATTGCATTTTGTGTTTACTTGTGTTGTCCTTGACTATTGTTTAAATTGGTTTGATGTTCCGAAACACTTAAGTGTGACAAACATGCAAAGGAACAGGAAATGAGGAAGGGGGCAAACACTTTTTCACACCACTGTATTTCAATGGGAAGCATATTTTGTGGCCGCGGCACGAAAATGGTAGGGAGTAATATAAAAAGCCGAAAGTCCGCGTAGGGAGGTTGGTCGGGGTGGCGGATGGGTCAAACAACACAGGAGTTTCACCCGGGCGAGCGGGGATCGCGTCCCACATGTGGCGCTTTGTTTCCCGAGGATGGCGTCCCTGCGTGTGGCGTTTTGTCCCGCGCGTTACTGTGGCGCATCTCCCGGCGTTTAGGGCGCCCTTTCCCCGGCGTTTAAGGCGCCCTTTCCCCGTAAGTTTTTACCTAAACCCAACCTCCGCCATCCCGTTATTGTGGGGCGTCCCAAGCGGCCCGTCTCGCGGGCGCCTCCCGGCTTATGGAGCGACCTTTTCGGCCGCCTCACGGTGTCCTTTCCCCGAGAAAATAACGTGACATTTACACGTAAAAA
Organism: Perca flavescens; assembly: GCF_004354835.1. Classification (NCBI taxonomy): domain Eukaryota; kingdom Metazoa; phylum Chordata; class Actinopteri; order Perciformes; family Percidae; genus Perca; species Perca flavescens. The sequence continues at coordinate 29,097,666 of NC_041344.1, forward strand.
ACAAGAAAAACGTCTCCGTGAACACGTATCAATAGATTAAGAATAACGTGGACCTTTACACGAACTGCCGTGAGACCGGGTTATCAAGACATAGAGACATTTTTTTACTCGCTTATTGTGAAATGCATCAACTGTGGTCATGATCTCAACATTCACAGGCCGTGAAATGGCTGTTTTTTCAAGCAGAAGTCATCTCTTCACACACAGGTGTGAAACGTCTACGAAGCTGTAAAGACGTCTGTGACAAAGTATCACAAGACTTTTTACCCAGGAAACAAATTAGCACCGATAGACGATGGATCACGGTGTAAATACATACTGTCTTATTAAATTGTTCAGAACATCTAAGAAGGATAAGTGTGCTAGTTGGGTCAACTAATGGCACCCACACACTAAACGACTTTCAAAGTTGTCACATTACTGTACTGATCACATTACACGACACGTCTGTCTTATAATGGGGTTTCTTGAAGTGGTTGTGGTTTGCACATTACACGAGTGATGGGCAGCCGGGGGTTACATATTACCAGACATTTCAGTGGGAGGAATCCCTGACAAGTCGGTCTGGTCCCGAACTACGTTTAGTCAACAAAACACACGCGAGAAGTGACATGGGAAAAGACAAGAACACGTGCGAGACAGGATCTTTTTCCTCCAAAAATGGATGTCCGCAAGAAGCTCCAAGTTGTTCTCTGTTGTGCACTGATATGCAACAAAAAAAACTATGGAAGAAAAATAGGAGAGTATGGAGGAGAGACTGGTTGGGGTGACACGGGCAGCAAGGATCGTCTATGAAAAGAAAAGAAAATGATGCTTGCTGATGTTCAGTTGCAGGTGTTACGACTCCTCCCCCTGATAGTTCCCTCCCCCAGTATTTGGCGCTCTGATTGGCTTTAGGTCGTCACTGCTGTCATTGCCGGTTAAAACACACTCCAGGACTCTGACTCGCGGAAAGGTCCAGATATTTAACCTGTTAGATATCTCGCGGGGGTTTATGACACATCGGCACATCCCTCAGATCACACATAGCCATCGTTGCTCGGTGCCAGGTCATTTCTCGACGCTCCATTGTTTACGACCTCTCAGTAACCCGAAAAATTCCCTTTGGTCCTACAGCCCACTAGTCCGACGTCCCTTTGTTTCGAAAAAATAAACCCTCTGCTCCGACATCCCATTGTTACGACCATAAATGAAACAATGGTTAAAGCCCATGTTGCAGGTTAACCACCACTGTTGATTAATAGGTACATATAGCACTTAATATATGTATATCATTGTTAAAAATGTCTCCAAATAGTGTTAAAGGCCAGTTTTTGTCAGGTTTTTGTCGTTTTTGGTATTAGTGGGTTTTTTTTTCGCAATTCGGTGATGACGTCAAATTGGGGAGATGTGTATCAGCCTGGTACTAGAACTATGGTGACTGACTGGGATGAGGAAGATGTGTTTTTACTGTCAGTGAACAGCACCAAGTGAAAGTCAATGTTTTATTTATATCTAGTGACAGTGATCATGTCGTTAGTTCAGATAAGTACCGCTAAACTTATCTAGATCTAGAAAATACAAGGCATCATGCTAGCTATGTGCCTGTGAAATCCCCCGATGGTTGTAAACACATAGATATAATTGATATCATGATTAGATATCTCACGTTTTGATGCTAGCCTACTAGCTCCAGTAACAACATATTTGCCTGGTGTTTATTTATAACTTGGACGGGGATGCTGTTCAGCTTTTCACAAGTTTAGACAGCGTTAGCTAGGCTAACGCTGTTGCGCTAACGTTAGCGAAACGTCGGCGTAGCGTTAGCCTAGCCGGCTAGGTAAATATTACAACTGCCTTTGGAATTCCCTACATCTGCGTCCACGTTGTCAACATAAGACTTGTGGCGTTAGTGCTCCTTTTGTACCATAACTCTATTGAATGAAACGTTAAACTTCGCTCATACGAGATGTTTGTTAGTTAGTTAGTTAGCTACACACAACGCTAACTGGCTATAGTTAGCCTGTACGTATGCTAGCGGACATTAGCTAACGTTGCATTGCCAGCAAGCAGCTTCGGCGAGCTAACCTCGACAGCTAGCTAACACATCCATGTGTCTCCATTTCAAAACATCACTGCAGATTGACTGCTTTTAGCAGCAGCGGTTGATTGTGGGCAACATACTGTCGCGGTTAGCTCGCCGAAACTACTGCCGATTGCCGAAGTTGCTGGCTGGCTACGCAACGTTAGCTAATCCCGCTAGCATACGTACAGGCTAACTATAGCCAGTTAGCTTTGTGTGTAAGGTTACAAAAAAACACCTATTTCGTAGGAGCGAAGCTTAATATTTCATTCAATAAAAGTATGATACAAAAGGAGCACTAACGCCACATGTGTTGACAACGTGGACGCAGCTCCAAAGGCAGTTGTAATACCGGTATTTAACTAGCAGTCTAAGCTAACGCTGTTGCGCTAACGTTAGGAAACGTCGGCTTAGCGTTAGCTAGCTGTTTAAACTTGTGAAAAGCCGAACAGCATCCCCGTCCAAGCTGCCTTTCACCCCCCGCCCCCAATATTATTATACACATAATAAAGACACATTGACTCGGTCGAGACCAAAAGCCATATTTTGCAAGATCAGTGGCAGAAACCGTGACCGGGACAGTGAACCGAGATGGGGCTTTCGCCTGTCGTCTCCCCAACGTGACGTCATGCTGTGCATTGTGGGGGAAAGACAAACCGCTGTAAATTAGTACCTACTTTTTCGTGTTATATTCTGTTTTGTGATACCTAACAACATCAAATACATGAATAACAGTTTAAATGTTTATTACCAACAAGCAATTACCACAAATTCGTTGGAAAATTAAACTTGCAACATGGGCTTTAAGCTTTATTATGGAACACACTCAACTGTGAGGCAAGGCCCGTCCATCAATAGCATTCACACACTACTATTGGCCAGGCATCCACGCTTACGCAAGGTAACGTAACCCAATTAGTTCAGGTCCTATCCCCTGGCCAATCGGCTATCCTAACCTTAACCACTCAAGGTCAATGCCCAACCCCAACCAATCGAGCTGCTTTGTAGGGAGGGACTCGATTGTACATTTTAATTGCATCGTGTTTGGACCACACTTTGTACAATCTAGCTTGTTACGAGCATATTGAGATCTTAAAGATGGTAGTGAAAAGGAAGTTCAATAGCTTCAGTCATGTCTTGTACTTGCGAGTGGAAGGGAATATGTCAGTGAGGTTTAGTTTCAAGAGTGATTCAAATCAAATCCTTCAGATGTGATTGGATTGCTCACACGTGAAGAGAGATAAACAGAGCTGGAGACAACAGATCAGGAGGAGCAAGGTAAGGGTTGAATAAATAAACTAGACGTCAACCACATTCTTTGGAACTTGACTGAAATCCAAACACACACCTCCCACTACAATATTACTCTGCTTGCATGTTTACCATGTAACAAAAAACAATTAACACAGGGACACAAGATTAGAATTTATAAAATGTATTTTTCATTTCACTGTGCGTTATGCGAGGGACATCTAGGAAGACACAATATAGTGCCGCATTTATAATGGTTCATTGGACTTTCCTCCCACATACAGACTGTCCGCCGTCAGCTTCAGTATCTCCTACACAGTACTAGGGTCACAGGTACCACACATTGATTCATTTTAAGGGATCACAAGCCACAAAGGCTGAGATACTCTGGATTAGTGTATCTCAATAGTTGCCCCAAAACAACAGCTATTTACATTCACCAAACAAAGCCCTAAGGCGGCCTTATGAATAATTGCTCTTGTCTATCAGGAGCAAAGGAGGAAGCAGTTTGACGTTATTATTAGAGATGCACCGATTACATTTCTTTGAGTTAGGCCAGCCGATACCGATTTTAGCCGATTCTGAATGAATTTTTTCTAACCAATTTACAGCACATGTAAATATTTATTTTCTATCTTTTCTTTAATAGAACATTTTGCACAGAACATAGAACACATAATGGATCGCTATAAAATAGAACTATATAAATTACTCCTGGTGTGTACTCCTTTTCAAATGGGAAATTCACACACATCTAAAGTGCAATGTTAGAACCATTTCCTTCTTTGCACATCCAATATCACACTAAAAAATTGTGATTCTGGTTTTTGGTGTCGTCCCTCCACGCCCTACTTTTTCCTTGCAGGTGTTTCATATTGCAAACTTGTTCTCTTCTGCACACACGCTGAAGACTTTCCAAACAGCTGACATGTTGCGGGTTAATTCACCAGGTTCCCTACATGCGCGAGAATAGCGCCACACACGGTGGAGAAGTTGAGAGAAAGGAAAAGAGACTGTGCTGTCGCGTCCGTGAGAACTGGAACTCCTATAACTTATGTTGTCAGTTATCTGTAGCATTGACCGGCATGAAATCGGCATATGTCAGACTGACCTGCCGGTCGCCGGTCATGGCCGAGCACGTGAAAACCGGCCAATTCCGGTCACCGGCCGTTCTATCGGTGCATCTCTAGTTATTATAGATCCACAAGTCTACAGAGGAAGGAAGTCAAGGTGGTCGGATCGGTCACCAAATCTTTGACACAGTTTCCCGTCACCTACAGATCAGCGTTGGTTCTTTTAGTCATCGTTCACTCATTCATTTTAAAGGGTCACAAGCCCAAACACTTGAGATGCCGTGGATTAGACCAAAAACACAAACTGAATTGAAGACAAATATACCAATTACCAATATATGAATAAACAATCAGCAGAAGCATTTTTTCATTTATGTGGTAAAAATGTAAAAAGAAAATATTGCTTCTAAGTTGTAAGAACTTGCTGTGTTCACACACTCATATTAGTGTAAAATGACTACATTTGAGGTTTTGGACTGTTTTGGACAAAATAAGCATCCCTTTTTGGCTGCGATGGGCATTTGGAATTGTTTTTGACATCGTGTAGACTAAAGGATATATCTCAGTATTGATGGCAAAAAATAGTTGCATCCCATTCTTTTTCAATTTTAAACTGCAAAACTAATGAAAAACACACCAAGAAACATGCAGTCACAGAGCGAGACATTCCCATCAATGCTGCAGGGGGCAGTAGTTGGACATGGATTCACAGCTGAGGCCCTGTTCTAACTCTCCAATACCTCCAACTGCAGCAGAGTCAAAGTTTTCTCATTGGAAGGTAAGATGAGATCCCATGATTCAATCACAACACATTAATATCCAGCGCAAACTAGTTATTTCGCTCTTTGTTTGCTGAGAGTCTTCTCACTTGTTTCCGTGTCAGAGACACATAAAGCCATGAGTGTCATCACCCCTTCATGACAGACACCATGGAGCGTCAGTCCCAGACATCCGTATAAGAAGATTTTCGGGAATGATTGATTCACTTAGCCTTTTATAGGATTGTAGAACTGCAGGGAGATAATAGTGACTAGGGTGAAATCTATGATTATGCTGTAGACATCCTTCCAGACTGTTGCTTGGGATCATTTCTTGTGAATTAAATGACACTCAAGAGACGCGTCATTGAGCTGGGGGGGTCCCACTAGAGACCTCTCAAGGACTGAAAGAACCACTGATTTGGTGATTAAATCATTCATTGCAAAACACCATGGGAGCTGTGTTGTAAAGGTGCTGTCATGGACAGGAGTTCAGCAGGTTTTTACGGAACAAAAAAGGGCCATTATTGCTTGGCTTGTGCTCTGCTGTAAACAAGCTGGCACTGAAATGATCTAAATCTTCACACACCAGTATCCACTGGTGACCATGTGCAACTGGTTGAAAATATCTACAAATTGTTGTAATCGGTCGTAGAAATGCATCTCCATTTCTTTTACTTTAATTTTTTTTTTGTTGATGGCCTTTTGTTTCCATTTGCACGCTAACTGCCAGGTCAAAATGAACGGTCTGCAGGCTCGGCTTGCCGAGCTTGTTAGAGGATTTATTGTTCGGAGATCAATCTGTGTCTGAATCATCACAGTCTCTCAGCTGTCTTTGTGCCTCTGCTCTTCCAGCAGCACAGTTTTTTTTTTTTTGAAGCTCTCTGACATTTTGTCACCGCTGCCTCCCGATTCCTATGGTTATCACTGTAATCTTCACCTGCTTTGTGGTGTGGGGTACAGGCTAAATAAAGAAAGTTACAGCACACTACAAAAGCAGTATATGTGTTGAACTGTGTGTGTCTGTTTTTCGGGCGTTTGTGAGTATACCTTTGCACCGAGCTGTACAGCAGTGGAGCGCCGCCTCCGCCAGCTAGTCAACACCACCCACTGAGGTGTAACGTGAGTGCTTGAGGGAGCTCATCCTATCAGTCATCTCACAACCACAGCCCTGCCATCCCATCATGACACTCTCAGCTCTGCGCCATGCTTGGCTCCCCCATCAATGCAAAGTTGCCCATGTAGAAAAGTCTACTGATAGAGGGGACTTGCAGGGTGACTTCTGATTTATTACCCTATCCTATAAGAGCTGCTGTCAGAAAGTCTTCAGAAATACGAGCTTCTGTTTCTTCCCATCTCTGTGCTCCCATTCCATCTCCTCCCTTGTATTTGATCACATTTCAACATATTCTTTTAGTCCTCCCATTCTCCCTCTCCTCTCTGTCCCCTTTTTTGCGTTTTCCCCACACAATGCTCCCTAGCTGCTGCCTGATTAGGAAATCTGATCCCACCATCCTACACAATGTTCCTCTTTAGCAGACATCTTCTCTCCCTAGAAATAAGGCATGCACACTCTTCATAATCTGACTTTGACAGCGCTGTCTGCTGGGTAAGTGCATGCAGACCGGAATAACTCGCACTTAGCCTTGTAGTTATGCAATGGACAGTAATAATTTACTGTTTGAGAGCAGAGAGATGGGGATAGGTGTCACTGAGCTAGGTGCTGTCACTGCTCTAAGATGGATGTATGATGTGTGCACAGATACAATGTTAGATTCATCCTTCTGTTCTCCTAACCTCTTCCACTGCTTGTAATGTATTTCTGACATACAGGTTGTAGATACAGTACGAGGTTCTGCATATGTCCACAGCCCGCGTGCGTGAGATCGAAATTGTGTTCTTCTTTGGCGACCCCTTGTGGTAGTTGCTGTGACCGCAATAGTTTGCTGCTACTCCCCTGGGGACACATAGACGAATGGGCGTGCAACCCATGAAACCCTTTCAGACATGCATATCATTTGTTACGTGGTGGCAATTTAACATCACATTAACAGACCCTGCAGGGAGCCTGTTAGAGACCTAGAGGGACCGCCCAAAAACAAAGGTTCTCCTTTTGATTCATTGTAAATCTGTTAGGGAATCTGCAACAACAGCTAACTTTGTGACCGTGTCATGTAGAGGAAGCCTGTGTCAAAAATAGCTTATATATTGTCATTACATGGAGCAAATTTCTAATGAAGTTGCGGTTGTTGTTTTTTGGACTAAAAATTCTTTCGCCATATTATTCCAGCATAGAAGTTCTGGTTGCACTGGATATAATGGGAGCTTGGGGGAGAAAGGGTACATACATATTGCGTAGAGGGGGTTGTAAGAGGTGTGCCAGTAAGGTCCTAGTCTGGATCAACAGAAGTACATTTCCAGGATAAAGCCTGACTCCGCTGGATGTCAGGCTTCGCCCCTTCCCTTCTGGTCTCTCTGTGTTGCCGTTCGCAAACTGCTTCGCAAAACAACCTTCGAGGCAGCAAGCTACACGCTGAAAAGGTCAATTTGGATGGTGCAACAAGGCAGGCCTGCTTGGTTTTTTTGGTGAATGATTGTAAAAATTTACAAAGAACATGTTAATGACATTTATTATCTTAATTGGGATGTTTTGGGAGCGATTGGTGGGGATTGATGTGGACGAAGTTCACACGGAGATACACTGGTAAGAGCTAATTACGTTTAACCATGTATTCAGCTAATTTAAATAGCTCACGTTACTGTATTGTGTGAAGAGTTAACGTCATTTAGTAGTTTAGCAGTAGCAGTAGTTTAGCACTGCTAAGACGATTGTGATTGGTTTAAAGACATGCAAACAAGCCAGTTTTTTTGTAGCCAGATGTTACTCCACAGCGCTGTGGATGTGTCTGGCAATGTGAGACTAGTAAGGTCCCAAGAGCAAATTGTTCTCTTTTAAAAAGGTAATCCGGCCATGGTCAGACTGAAGCCCCTTTCACACATGCACTGCAACCCTGAACTGATCTAACCAGATGAGCTGTATTTGAGAATGCAAACGTCTGACCAGACATTAAACGGACATTGCCCTGCCATCGCCCTAGTATGCCTCCGGGTAATCTCCGACTGAACCCACTAGTAGGTCATTGCCACAAAGATGGCAACAAAAATGATTGAGAATGAGATTCAGGAGCTTCTGTTGTTAACGTCCGACGCAACCCAGTCTCATGGCAGTTTGTGAAATGGTCACGTTACTTAATCTATTGATTCGTGTTCATGGGGACGTTTTTGTTGGTTTTTTCGTGGTGGCCAGCAGGAAAATGTAAACTAATGTATTTAAATGGGAAGCATGTCGTGATCACAGCACGACTACAGTAGCGAGTAGTATGAAATGCAGAAAATCGGCTAAGGAAGTTGGTTGGGGTGCTGGATGGGTCAAACAATTCCGGACTTTCACCCCGGAGGCCGGGGATCGCGTCCCGCGTCTGGTGTTTTGTTTCCACGTTAACCCTCCCGTTATTGTCGTGCGTTGCCTGCGCTGTCTCCCGGCGTGTGAGGCGTCCTTTCCCCGTTGTTTTTTTTCCTAAACCAAACCTCCGCCATGCTGTTATTGTCGCGCGTCTCCCGGCGTGTGAGGCGTCCTTCCCCGCAATCTCCATACAGACCATTTCATGCTGGCCACCACGGAAAAAAAAACGAGAAAAACGTCCCCATGAACACGAATCAATAGATTAAAATAATGTGACCTCACGAACTGCCGTGAGACCGTGTTGTCCGACGATGAAATCTTCAGACAAATTCGAGGAATGGCCGAAACTCACAACAAACTCAGTTTTCCACTCGCAGATCAGTCTGGCATCTTGAGATAGAGAAAATTTGGAGCCGTTCGCCAAACGACCGGGCCAATCAGCATTGGTTTTGAGTTGGGTTAGGTGGTGATAGACAGATGGTTTATCCAATCAGCTAACCAGTATTTTCAGACAGCGGTAGCCCTAATTTTGTTAGCCACTCGCTAATGCTTTTTTTCTCTTGGATCCTTCTTTTGGAATATGGTCCAGGAACCTGAAATGGTGTCTTTTATTCCTAAATTCTCGTTACACAAACGGCAAATATCCTTTACCGACATGTTGCTTGCTGCAGCAGCAGGGGCGGGCTTGTGGTTGTATTTTCATAAGCTTCGTGGATCTGATTGGTTGATTTGGCCCGTCTATCACCAACATAGGTGATAGACAGATGGTTTATCCAATCAGCTAACCAGTATTTTCGCCCCTTCCCAAAAGTTCTCCAACGGAAAGTTCCCAGATGGATATGCCGAACAAATGCGAAGCAATCCATCTGACGGAGTCAGGTTAGGAGACTCAGTTGTTTAGGACCAAATTCCAAACCGTCTGACCACGGTGTAATACGCGCCCTGATTACTCTGGACATTGTCTGGAGTTCAAGTGAGAAAGCGGCTGTAGAAACTTTACAATTGAAACTTCCAACAAGAAAAAAACTCAACATCAATCATTTCAGCAAGTGCCCCCAAAATGACATGTTCACATTCAAGTGTCAAAGCCTTCTAGCAGCCATAGAAATTATGACTCCCGTCTGTACACGCTACATGGTTTTTAAATTGAAGCCGCCTATGACTAAAGATAAGTGGTGATTCAGAGGCACATTTAAATAAAACATGGAAAAAATATGCAAAATCTCCCTTTATTTGTTATCATTAAAACCCAGAATACTACTACTGCTACCACATCTACTAGTGCTTATAATAAACATATTGATGTTTATTCATGTGGAATCTTATTAAAAATGTATCACTACAATCACTTCTAGCGAAGTGTTTTCAGCATCAACCACTATGGTAATTACAATAAATGTGTAATCACACAAACTGCTTCATATCAAGGGACTGACAGTATCAAGAGAATGAACAATATCATTTTCATAAAAAAAAAAAAGAAATAGGCTTGCACTCTTTAAAAAATCAGCCTATTTCATTATTTATTGGTAAGAGACAAGTTTCTTATCTTTTATGAGATTTTTTTTTTTTTTTTGAAGTCCAATATCTGCCAAATATAATTTGGTTTTATTAGCAAACCTGAATGCTCAAGTGGGTAGCAGTTTTGTATTCCAGTGAACACAACTTGTTTTTCTCATACTATCATCACCAGAGTACTGAATACATTCAAAATCAAATTCTGTCTTTAAAGAGAAGCCTGTCAATTTATGTAACCCACTTGGTGAGTAAAAGCGGATTTCTGTTCAAATTCTGAAGCAGCAGCAGGCACCTGCGCTGGTGATCAGGTAGCGGTGATATGTACCAGACTGCGACCAGTGGGCCGAGAGGAGGGGATTAACTTCACTTTGGAGAGGCGGAGTAACTGTCATTTAAGCAGAGGGATATCTATATTTCCACGACTAAGCTCTCGGTGAAGTGTCAAAGGGAAAATTTATTCTACCTCTTTGGATGACTTTGGGCTGTGTTGGCGACAAAGCTGAGCACTTTCCTTCTGCCAAAAAACTGAAATCAGTCATTCTTCCCACACAGTGTCCGAGGACAGATCTAGCCTCTCCCTGCAACTCTCATACAGCAGCGCGGGTGCCAATCGATCACATATGGATTGACGGCATTTGATTGACGCCCTCAATTGATATTTGTGGTCCGGGTTGGAGACCATCTGGGCTTCAATGTGGACATAAGGTGCTAAAACAAAACATTCAGCGCAATGAGGCGCGACTTATGGCTTTCCTTGACAGTTGTCTGTGGTCATAAAGCGCTGCTTCCAAATTGAAAAGCAGAAAACGATGTTGTTAAGACGGCCGAGCACTGCGAGCCTTATTTTCCCGAATTGACAATCACTTAATGTTTCCTTTGAGGCAAGCAGATGACTTCACAGAATGACAGAGTTGTCATGTGAGGATTTATACTTCACTAAAGCTAATGAGGGCTTGTTTGTGTTGTGCTGAGGGTTGAGGGGAGGGAGAGGAGGGGGGGGTGAGTGTGTATCAATACAGCATGCAGCCATGCAATAACTCCCAACAAACCCCATAAACCTCAGCTACAGATTAAGTCACTCCCCTTGTCAGAAAACCATTTCCTCCAGGGCTCAACAGATCATTTGCTTGTTCCTCTCTGCGGGCAAACACGTATGTATTAAATGGGTCTAATTAGCGTCATCAGCGTCATTACCATTTGTAGTTCATTAAGAGGGTGCTAATGCCTCAGAATGTCTGTCACACACAGGGGAGATTCTAGGATCAGACCCATTGACTGTAAATATTAATGGACAAAGCATTCGGTTCGGCGAAGTACTGTAAATGCGGAAGTGCCTTAAACCTGCGTTCTATCTGAACTCCAGCAGGGGGCGACACGTGCGGTTGCAAAAGGAGGTCGGTTTCTGTAGAAGACAATGAGAAAGTGACCCGCTTCTCACTTTATTTGGTCTTTGATTTATTACCTTTATTTATTTTCATAATGAGTTTATGGTCTCAATCGCTAGTTTTAAGTCTTCTGCAACACAGAATGATGTTCATCTTTTCAATTATGGTCTCGTTGATAAAGCAGGGGGTGTTTTAGGGCGTGGCTATGATGTGATTGCCAGTGAAAGTGTGTAACGTAACGTGACTCCTCCCTCACGCAACCAGGATGGCTGCGCCCGTAACGGCAAACTCGACGACTCACAGCAGATCTCCACAAACCGACGGGTGACGTCTCACACGCTCTGTCCATTAATATCAACAGTCTATGATCAGCCCTTTAGGGGGCTCAGCCCCTAATGCAAATGTGACACGGATACAGTGCCTTGCCAAAGTGTTAAAACCCCCCCCCTGCTAAATCTGTAATGTCACAGGATAACAATGAATATATTTATTTATTATCATAACAGAGGAATATTGCAAAATTTTGAACAAATGAAAAAACTATGAAAGTCCCTTTATGGACTGCCAGAATCAAATGAAATGATAAATGAGGTGTAAACGATAAATAAATAAAAAAGAAAACTTTCCTTGACTGGGTTACAGGTGCATAGCATTGGTGATAGCGACACGGGATATTAAACCTTTCTTTGAACCTGTAAGTGTTTGCCCTCTGTCACTAACAGACAAGTTCGCAAACTTGAAGATTTAAAAAAGAGCTTGAGCCGCCCTAAAAAAGGGTCTTGTGGCCCGGTACACTCCATCACGCTCGCTGAATACCATAATGAGCTAATCAAAGAGCAAATGCTAACTGACCAGAAAATGAAGTGCGCACAATGGACTCCATTTCGTCTGCCGAGCTACTCTTACAGAGCCTAGCCACAGTGGCATTCATGAGGCCCCCGACAGGTTGGTGTGTCTTCTGTGACTCCCGTTCACAAGCTCAGCTCCGTTCATGCATGCACTCTAAAGGTCCGCTGATGAATTAGCGAGCAGCTGCAGGTTTTTCCATGTTGTGCCGGAGCCGGGTGTGGCGGAATGTGTGGCGGCTGCCAGCCCACTCAGATGGCCTTGAAAAGCCCCCGCGGTCACTGTAATCAGTCGCTGCTGTGCTCTGGAGTCTCATTTGAAGTACTCTTTGCTGCTTTTCTCACTACCTCATCAAGGGTGTCAAGGGTCCAGGCTGGCTATATCCTCTTTTTTTTTTTTTTTTTTTTTTTGATGAAACCATCCATGGAGGTGTACAGGTGGCAGAGTCTTATGTTTTTTTTCTCATTTCCTGTGCGACTCTGGGAGGTCAAGGCATGGAGGGTCACCGAAGTTTACCAGCGAGCCACATTGTTAAGCCTGTCAAGAGGCCTCGCACCTCTAAATGACTTTATTTTCTCGCAGCCTTTTGGCCTCGCAGAGTTTCTAAGGCTTGTGTTCAAGTCATAGATCAGTAGATTAATGCTGTAGGAAACAGCTTTTCTCCACAGCACGGTGCTGATCCCTAGGGAGACTTTCCCTGATCCTCGTCTGTGTCATTGCCAGCAAATGAAAGCCCCCTCAGAGCCGAACGGAGCTGTGCGACTGTCAAAACTCTCCCCCGTGCAACACGTGCTCATCTCCAGCCGCTGCTTTGCCATATGTTAAAGCAAAATGGAGGCAACACACTGCTGAGTTTGACATGATTTGAGCCCCAGGGAGGGGGGCGGCACCGGAGATGGCGTCCTGTTGTCACCAACATATGGCTCCTGTGGCTTTGTCTGATGGCTTCCATTGTTGCGGAGTTTCACTGTACAACACTCGACTCCAAAAAGGATGCGCCGTTGGCTTGTTTTTCGAGGCCCAGCAGCTTCTACAGTGAAAGTGATTAAAAGGACCTAATGATCCTTTCCAACATAAAGCCTTTATCCTCACTCTGATTGAAGTAAGTCTCATGTGATCGCTATTGAGATGTGTGTGGTTTAAAACTTCAAACGAGAATCTATGAATGAAAGGATTAGTAAATATCTCCTTCCAGATAACTCACCATTTCGCGTGAAGCAGAAATAGGACATCCAAAGCCGTGTTTCAGCTAACAACATTAGGATGATTGTTAGCATGCTAGCGCTCTACCCTCTTCGTATTCCAGTGTGTGCCCCCAGCCTTGCAGAGAGGAGTGTTGCTGGGTAATGCAATCCTGGACGGCCACTACTATTAATCACTTCCTCTAGAGGAAGAGGGTTCATTAGGAAGCGATTCTCTTAATGGAGACTGGAATGGCCCGTCGTTTAAGTGGTGTAGAGTCGGGGCAGAGGAGCTAAATCCATCTGCTGCCCGGTGTCAGGTCTGGACAGGAGTGGAGGGGCCGCTCTCTGGGGTCCTGCTAAATGGCGTTATCTATGGGTGCGGGGACCACTCACATAAATAAGCCTGGAGGTGGTCCCCTCTGCACAGAGCACTCCGGCTCTGCAGGTAAAAAGGAAGGCCCTATGCTGCCATCCTCTGCTGAGCCGTCAGGATTAGATCACTTACAGGAAGGGAAATATTTAACACAGGAAACATGACAAATTAATCTCAACGGGTAATGCGGGTGTCTCGGTGACAAATGTCGACAGAATACCTGAGCGGGGCAAGTAATTATACTCAAATGAACTTGTCAGAGCTTGTAGGAGGACTATCACTCGAGTTAGTATCAGCTTTACACGGCTCGTCTGCGGGAAGATGACGGCTCCCGGGCCCAGAGACAAACGAGATCCTGGAGTGCTTGTACGCTGACAAAATAATAATATGTTGCCTCTGCTGCTGCGTGGCTTTCGGTTGTGCCACTTGGTCCTGACGCCGCTTCAAATAACATGCAGCGAGTTTGATGTGGTGAGGTGAGAAAGAAGCATTCTGCTGCTTAGTGGTGATGGAAAGTTGAGCAAATACAGCTTTGATCCATCTCTTTTCAAACGAGCAGTGGCAATCGGAGTGGCTTAAGTTGCACCTCTGCCTGTTCTCCCTCACAGCAGCCAAGTAATCCTCGACTATCCTATCTCAGCAAGGGCTACGGTTCATTTGCATTTACAGTAATGACTTTTTACTCAGACAGTGAGCTGCGTGAGGTGAAAGGGACAGGTGCACGCCAGTGTTCTAAAACCAACAGGCAGTTTGTTATTGCAGTTTGGCCTGTGCTGGCTTATCAACATAGTTAGCTTTAGCTGACGAAGGATATTCGGATGTCTACTTAGAGGAGGACGGATTACTTGGGATGTGAGTGTAACATTTATCTTCCTTCACTGTGGAGGATGGCAATATGTGTACAGTCCGTAGAACGCTCTAACTCCCATGCAGACAAACTATCCACACCAGAGCCAGTGTGCGATTACAACACCACCAGGTACAAAACGGAACTAGAACTCTAATGCCACCTACGTAGTTTCGGTAACAAGGTAACGTTACTATAACGAATGACCCTTTTATACCGCAACTATCTCAACATGACTGGCATACTAACAAAGGGCATGAAACAATAATAGTACCAGTACTACAGTACTTTGCATCAAACGTCGTACACCTTCTCAGAGTTATAACTCTCTTCTCATTTTTAGATTCAGTGTCACTCTGATGTCTATCACGAACAAACATGCATACCTCCGCTAAGAAATTATACAAAAAAAAGAACTTCAGAACTTGCTAGAGGATCATCAGAGATTTCAATTCTCTTTGTAATCAACAGATCTTGCGTAAAGCGACGAGCATTTTGTCTTCCTTAGATCACGTTCTTCATAGTCACTTTTCTCTGTTGCCACCAAGACGTCATTAGATTTGACCTGCTTTTAAAATTAATCACCACTCATATTCTTTTGTCCCTACTGCAATTCAACTCTTAATTGATACAATCTATTTTTGTATTATTTATCTACTCTGTAGGGTGTAGGCCTATATGTAGGCTTGTGTGCTGTTGTGTGTGTGTGTGTGTGTGTTGTCTGTAGCTGCTCTTAACTAATTGCCCCTTGAAGGATTAATAAAAGTTGTTGAATTGAATGAATCACATTTTGAAGTTTTCTTGAGTATCAAAGTAATCCAGTGACAGTTGTCTGTTCATACAAACTGGAGCTGCTAATAGCTAATTTGATATACTTTTGATGTTGCCAATTTGCCAAAATGTAAACACACATACACATACACATACACACACACACACACACACACACACACACATATATATATATATATATATATATATATATATATATATATATATATATATATATATATATATATATATATATATATATATATATATATTATGAGCTTCTGTAAAGC
The DNA here is from genome assembly GCF_004354835.1 of Perca flavescens. Lineage (NCBI taxonomy): Eukaryota > Metazoa > Chordata > Actinopteri > Perciformes > Percidae > Perca > Perca flavescens. The sequence goes on from NC_041344.1 coordinate 29,113,487, forward strand.
TGCTACTTTCTGGAAAACAGATGCATCTTCATCATGCTGCATTAATAAATGTACCTAAAAGAATCACAAATGTTCTGCCATATATACTATATATACGCATATATATACACACACATATATACACGTATATATCATATCTGACAGTACATACATCAAATGAAGGAAGCAAAGATATCATTTCATGTTTTAGAACCTTTTCTCAAACAAACTCTAGCCGTTAGCCCTTCGCTATAAGGTGTGTCACTAGGTATTAGGAGATCTGTAGTGGAAGAATTCATATCAACTCTCTTAATAAAAGTTGTAGTTCCACATTAAAAAATACTTAAGTAAAAGTCATTAATTAAAAGTCACTCATTCTCTGGAGCTACACTGCAGACTGCAGTCGGAATTATTTGATTCTTTACTATATAATTTAAAGTAGATGTTCCCTAAACATATTGATATAATATTCTTTGAATACTGTGCACATATCCTTACCCCCTGAAATAATAATCCACTATCTCTTTATGGAATATACTCAACTTTAAGGGCTGGCACAATTGCACCACAACACAATTACACAACAACACAACAGAATGTAATCCAACACAGTAGCTCTTAAATTTAAAGCTTAATAATAATAATGATAAATATTTATGAAGCTCGTGAATGTTTAAAGTTTGTTCACACTGTGAGTTACGCATCTAATTTTTCCTCTGTATTGTACTGAACTGCAAATTAGGAGGGTTCCTTATTAACTGTATTCCAATACAATTACTAATTACCTGTAAAAAATTTAGTCAGGGTGCAGCCTCTGACTCACCCAGTGGAGGGTGCGCCCCATGTGGGCTGGTTCCTTGGCAGGGGACATGGGTTGGGGTCCGACCCATGGCCCTTTGCTGCATGTCATCCCTCCCTTCTCTCCACTTTTCTGTCTTCAGGCTGTCCTCTCGAATGAAGGCCGTAGAAGCCCAGAGAATAACCTTAAAAAGAAAAAGTAATAATGTAGTCAGTAACCTAATAAAAGCATCCCAATATGAAAGTAACTTGTGCAATGAAATGCCTATAGATTGTGCAAAAAGATTAATTACCTTAATACAAAATATGGGCATAACTTGCACTGTAAATTGGGAAATTTCCACCAGCGAAAGCATTTTCACTAATGTTAGAGGCCGAGGTTGTTAGGGTTTAGGGAAATGGCGGGCCCAAATGCAGAGACAGCAGGGCAGTGGTGAGCTTGATGATTTAATTACACAAAAATCAATACAACAAAAGGAGTCCTGAAGACAGCAGGCAAAACAGTTCCAAAACGTAGAGGAAGCCAAAAGACTAGGAACAACAACAACAACAGGAACACGGAGACAAAGGTGTGGACTCCACACACTAACACAATACGACAGACCTTTAAGGAAAAGCACAGGTGTATTAAAAACCACTAATGATAGCTGCATTCTACTTAGGAGAGGCCCTGATGTTGGGAAATCACTGAAATAGCTTACTGGGAGACTTGATGGAACTGAGCCATCGTTAAGGTTATCAATTTCAGCTGTGCTTTTCCTACTATGACAAGTCAAAATGTCTGCTGTGAAAAAGGTCCATACAATGATCAGACAAAGACAACACAGAAGAGACTAAATACACAAGGTAACGAGGGGGAAACAAGGGACAGGTGACACGAGGGCTCAGGAAGCGATATTACGAATCCCACTATGGCCACGCCAAGACTCGCCCTTCAACAGCATTCACACACTACTATTGGCCAGGCGTCCATGCTTACACGTACAGGTCCTATCCCCTGACCAATCCCCTAACCCTAACCTTAACCACTCGAGGTGAAGTGCCTCACCCCAACCAATCGAGCTGCTTCATAGGGCGGGTCTTGGCGTGGCCATACTGGCATTCGTAATTTTGCGCTCAGGAATAGGTGAAACACATCAGGGCAGGGCAGACAATCACAGAGGCGGGAAAACACAAGGGGGGAAGTGAAACAAGACATGACAAGGGAGGAAAACAGACTACAAAATAAAACAGGAAACCGAAACGTACACGACCATGACGAAGGTGATGAATCGGCACGGTTAGATATGGTGTCACTCGAGACCAGATCGGTGTTGTCTGAGACTCGGGAGGTTTTGTCATGTCTGCGCATGTGCATGGTAGTATGTCATTCTTTATTTTTAAATGTATTTTAAAATTGTAAGCCTGTTTATAATCCTGATTTTTACTAAATAAATCGATAATTGACTTTTTTTTTTATGTAACTAACACGACTACAGTTGCCTTTTCTGTATCCTAATTACGTGACGCCGTTCCATGTATTCCGTTACTCCCTAAGCCTGGTTATTATGCATTTTGCATCTTGTACATCTTTGCTAATTCATCCACTGGACAAACCAAGAGGAGTTATTCAGCAGTGAGAAAGACCTTTATCACTTCCATCCCTCTGTGTGTTATTTCACGGTTTACCTTGTGCACAGGTGTGCAATTAGATTGGATGGCAAAAGCTTATATTCAGCACAAATCTCTTCTCAGCCAATACCAGCAAATATTAATATTGTTTTCCTCATAAGCGTTCACAGGGAGTTCAGAGGCTTCCGACAGAATAAACAACAAGCGCTGGAACCAAAGCTCACTCTGCAGGCTGCACAGCACAGAAAAGCTTTCTCTGTATATCCAAAATGCTGAAGGCCAGCTTTCGGTGTGTCCTCTACTCCGTCCATAACCTCATCAGGCTGAATAATTGTTGCAGTGCAAAGAGAAGATTACCTGGAGGTGTAAAATGTCCTTTCCATTCCTGTGCTCTCCTCCCTTCACTTCTTTCCTGAATAAGACTGTTGCCATGTCCTTTTACAACTAATGAGACAAGACTGAAACACAAACTTTCCTTTGTGATTGTTTCATACCCGGGAGGCCTCCTTCCTTCAGAGCGGTGGTTCTCAACCTTTCTAAGTCACGAAGCCAATTTGACATAGCGGCCAAAACGTGTTCGTCACGTGATGCCCTCTGGCCCCAAAAGACCTTTTTCCCATAGGCCTACATGGCGAAAGAGACATCTATAAATCAGTGGATGAATGTTTTTGTAACACCTAAACCCCCGTGAAATGACTCGTTTCACTATCAGAATTTGATCCATTCGGCCCGGTTACATTTCAGAAGTCTAGAGCTGCACAATTATATCATTTAATCCACATTTAAGTTAGCGGGGGGCTAAACTGGAAGTAGTCGGATCGGCCGGTGAAAGATTCTGGTGCACCTGCTCCAGGAACCCCATAGTGCAGAAACATCACCTGGGTAATTTTATACATGGCAGTTTTTTTGGCTTCATATGCACGAGCAACTCTCATAGGACAGACTGATCTCATGAAGTGGCGTATGTATGACACGCCAATTCGTATGCCATTTTTGCCGTGTTATCAAGGCTCATACTCGCTTTTTAGCGTGTTTATCAACATCGTTTGGCCTCCAGTGACTTACATTACTTTGCAATTGCGTGTGAATTTACGTAGCGAATAGCTCGAAAGGGCGAAAATCCGCGTAGGGAGGTTGTGTTGGGGTGGTGGATGGGTCAAACACAGGACTTTCACCCAGGAGACCGGGAATCATGTCCCGCATGTCACGTTTCCTTTATGTACAGCGTATAACGTTTCCTAAACTCAACTGTCGCCTTCTTCTTTTACTAAACCCAACCGGTTCTTCTTTTCCTAAACACAACCCATGCATCACATTTCCTAAATCCAACCGTAGCTTTCTTCTTTTACTAAACCCAACCGGTTCTTCTTTTACTAAACCCAACCCACGTGTCACATTTCCTAAACCCAACCGTAGCTTTCTTCTTTTACTAAACCCAACCTGTCCGCTGTATACAGCGCTCAAAATGCGTACAGATAACACGCCACTTGGCTTAAGAAAGTAGGCGTGTATGTTTACGCAAAGTCATGATGTCATGTTGCTCGTAGGAATGGACGGAGCTCCACCTCGAGCGCTGTATCCAGGTTTTTTTTTTTATACATACATGGTCCATCAAGTCCCGTTTAGACCAGGGATGGTACGGAGTCTGGACTAGTAGCTGGAGAGTTCACCTTCCAAAACCCCCAACTGCTCGGGGCGCCGAAATGACCTCTCTCCAATCGGTGTGTAATAACTAACAAAATAACTAACAACAGAATGAAAAGACGGCATGTTTGTTGTTGTTGATTTTTGTCGTTGTAAATAGAAATTTTGCCCCTAATTCTATTTCCCCCCATCGTGGCAATCCACAGACAGAAGGGAAATGAAGGGAAGTAAAGGGACAGTCAACAAGAGAAAATGCTGCAAACTGGCATAAACAGCTGTTTCTACGTGCCTCCCCCTGCTGATTTTGATCATTAAATGTGTATTAAAAAATGCTTTCCCTAAACGTTGTCCAATGTGCTCGAAGCACTGTGGATTTTTTCCAGAGGCTGATTGTCTTTGCATATTTCATTTTTATTTCATAGGAATGTGAAGAGCAGCACTGCCATTATTATTGATGGTGTTGTGTGTCTTTAAAGTGGCTGTGATTTTATTAAATGTGATGAAACTCTCATAAGACTTTTCCTTTCAACCACATTGATTTATTATTGCAGTTTGTATTAGGAATGGCTAAAAGGCTTAGTACTGAGGGCTAAAAAATGATGCATTACATGCAATTCTCCCATCCAGCATATTTATTCCAAGCTAATGATTTAACTGTATATAACACAAAATGAGATGCAAAGTGAACGTTTTGGCACTAGAGAGTCCAAATGGAAAGAGGTAATCCTCTGGGGAGCATGGATGTGCATTTAATGCAAATCTGCCTGTGTGAAATCAAACCATAACTCAATACATAACCAGCTGCACTTCTCAATATTTTGTTTTTTTATATTAACAATGGATTCAAGAACTATGTGTAATGTGAAAGTGATTGCTCATAGTGATAAACCCATGGAAAATTATCACTAGATGCTGCAGTGCCTCTCGGGTCCACAGAACATTTTAGTCTACGTTAGGACTGCAGGCAAATCCAATTGGTTTCTCAAATCAGATCTTTAAGACAAACTGTCCACACTGCTTTTTGTTAATTGATCAGGGCAGATTTGTGTGTCCAGACATCACCGACCTATCTGCATGGGTTGCTGTGGTAACGACGGAGGCTTTCCACTGAGGAAATTGAGAAATGGAGGTCCATCGTTTCGCCCCCAATAGCGCCGTCAAGTGGCGGTGCAGAACGGACTGTTGTCCTCCTCCATGTTGTTCTCCTCCATGTTGTTCTCTATAGCGCTCTGCTAGTAGTAGCATCTGCTCAGCACTTCTGTCACTCTGGACTTGACGCCGTTGTTGTGTGTCACTTTGTGAGTATCATTAAGCTATTTTGTTGAGTGAAATGTTCGGAGTAAATTTAAGTTGGGCTTTAATTGTGAAAGTTAAAACCCGTGCTGCCGCTGACAACATGAAAGTCAATTAAGGCCATCTTGTTTCACGCTGGCTCGGACTACAGAGCCTCTATGTTTTTATTTTATCATTATCTGCATTAAGTAGAGGCGCATAACCCACACAAGTGACGCAGCAGACACTTTCCTGAATGGAATCAATCACCTGTCCTATCAGGTTACAATCTGTCATCACACGATCCAAGTGTCTACTCCGAACATTATAGAATGCTAAGTAATCAGGCACAACTTATTATTATTGACGGTTTGATCAGAATTTGACTAATTGAATTTGAGCTTGAATATAGTTTAGAAAACTTTTAAACCTTAAAAGGAACTTAAAGGTCCCATGGCATGAGGTTTATTTAACATTAATATGTGTTCCCCCAGCCTGCCTATGGTCCCCCAGTGGCTAGAAATGGTGATAGGTGTAAACCGAGCCCTGGGTATCCTGCTCTGCCTTTGAGAAAATGAAAGCTCAGATGGGCCAATCTGGAATCTTCTCCTTATGAGGTCATAAGGAGAAAGGTTACCTCCCCTTTCTCTGCTTTGCCCACCCAGAGAATTTGGCCCACCCATGAGAAAGAGAGACATGATGGCTTTCGTAGCAGTTGGTCAATGCCACACCCCCACTCTTCACCATGCCCCCCCCTCTCCTCCTCAATAGCTTCAGACACAGAAATGGCACATCCTAAGGAAAGCTCATTGTGGGACTGGCTCTAGTGGCTGTAATTCTGCACCAAGGCTGAATTTCGGGAAAGAGACTTCAGATACAGTATTAGGGGACCACTAAGGCCTATATAAAAGAGACTTCAGATACAGTATTAGGGGCCACTAAGGCCTATATAAAAGAGACTTCAGATACAGTATTAGGGGACCACTAAGGCCTATATAAAAGAGACTTCAGATAGAGTATTAGGGGCCACTAAGGCCTATATAAAAGAGACTTCAGATACAGTATTAGGGGACCACTAAGGTTTATATAAAAGAGACTTCAGATACAGTATTAGGGGACCACTAAGGTCTATATAAAAGAGACTTCAGATACAGTATTAGGGGACCACTAAGGTCTATATAAGAGACTTCAGATACAGTATTAGGGGACCACTAAGGTCTATATAAAAGAGACTTCAGATACAGTATTAGGGGACCACTAAGGTCTATATAAAAGAGACTTCAGATACAGTATTAGGGGACCACTAAGGGTTATATAAAAGAGACTTCAGATACAGTATTAGGGGACCACTAAGGTCTATATAAAAGAGACTTCAGATACAGTATTAGGGGACCAATAAGGTCTATATAAAAGAGACTTCAGATACAGTATTAGGGGACCACTAAGGTCTATATAAAAGAGACTTCAGATACAGTATTAGGGGACCACTAAGGCCTATATAAAAGCATCCAAAGAGCACCATGTCATGGGACCTTTAAAATAGTGTGGTTTTGATGGCAACTGGGGGTTGGCAGCATACCTGGTTCCACATTCTTCATATATGTTTGCTACCTATTTAACTATAATTGTAATTCTGTTTCCTCATTGTTATTTGTGTCTACTCTGTCTGTCCACCGTGCAAGAGGGATGCCTCCCATTTTGCTCTTAAGTTTGAACTACAATCATCCTGACACCACAGGGGGGTGGGGGTTACCTATCTGTGACAACCTGCCTTTCTGCCTCAAACAGCAGGCAGAAAAATTAACAGCCTTGCACCTGTTGTCATGGAAACCCTTAACATGTTTTTGGTTGCCCTTGATGCTCCTTGCCTAAGTCCACAACAAAGCAAACTCCAAAGAAGTTGCAAATCAATACAAGCAGCAGGCATCGGGCATAGCCGTGCTGCGTCGGGCGGCCGTGGCCGTGGTTGAAATTCACCGACAGTATCCATGTAGGTGTTTGAAAATGCATAGAATAATGGGAATTAAGGACACGCCAATCTGTCCAGCTTAGCAGAGTGCCTGAAAGAGATGGGGCAGAGGAGAGAGGGAGGGAAAGAGAAAAGTGACACGTTGACAAATTTCAAATGCAGCTCTCTCCACTCAATCAGCCCAGGGACAAACTTTGATGCGACTTTACTCCGGGATAACGTGCCGGGCCAATTTGGATGTCTCTCAAACGGAAGATTCAGCCGCTCCTTGTTTCGCCGGCGCTAACACCTTTGAAGAGCGGCTCTAATGCATCCATCTCTTTCTCTCTCTCTCTCTTTCGCTCTTCCCCCTATCTCTAACCTTGACATGAAGGGCTCCCCATCTCCCCACAAAGCACCTGATTGAATCCCAATGTAAAAAGCGTTAGCTAAAGCGCACACTTTGTTTCCTGCCTTGATTGGATCTTTGGAGGCTCTCTCGGTTTCTCGTCCCATGGGCTCAATCGCCAGTGTCTGATTGGTGATGTTAACCTCCTGTGACCTTGAAATGGACTGTACCACCCGCACATCATGGGTGGCCTCGCACTGCCCTATCGTTTCTCTCTCTTGTGTGAAAAGCGCCCTTCCGCAAGAAGTTTCAAGGAGCCACCGAGAAGACTTTAAAGAGCTCTCAGGTAGTTTTGTGAAACACATTTGTTCCATTCACAAACACCCACTCTCTCTGACCCCCGGGGGGAGGCATTTTGATCGTCTGCCACTGGATTGTTGATGCTCCGGGAGCTTTGTGAGACTGAGTCTATACAGGCCAGAATATGAAGGGGGGCTCTTGCATCTCTTTTGCCATCAGAAGTAGCAAACACAAAAAGAAAGAAGGGGGCTCTTCAAAAGACCAATCAGCCACAATTAAGCACAGCGTCTGACAAAAACAAGCAGAGGAATGAGAAGGAAGGAACGATTTCCACTGCGGTCGGCCTGATGTTTAAACCTGCGGCGGAACAATCACAAAGGGCAAACTCGGTCGGTAGGGAGCACAGTTGGAGAGGTGGGTTCAAGCAATTCAGGGTTGAAAAAGGCTGCCTGTGCCGTTTTCACAGAGTAAGAGAGACATAAAAACAGAAATCTGAAGACAGAGATGAACAACTTTGTGGAGTAAGGAAAGACTCGGCAGTACAAGATTAAAACAGCCCTCAGGTGCTGTTTGACAGGGTGCAATGGTACATTGTGTTCAGAAAAGCTGCCGTGTTTACTTCTCTGTGGAAGTGTTTGAGCCTTCGCCTCCACATACTGTGTTCCAGTTAAAGTGGAGGACTACTCAGGTCAAGCCCTGAGCTCAGGAAACAAACACACACCAGTGTTTCAACTAGGATTTTTTTTCAGCAGTGAGGGGAAAGGGTTAGGGTTAACAGAAGGTCTGTTGATCCCGGACCACCCCGACTCCGCACCGGATAAGCAAAATTTCTGTTGCTGCCGTTACACAGGTTAGACCCAGTGCTGCCGCTGGGACCCCGACACTGGGGTTTGCGCTCACTGAATTCAAGTAGCTTAAAGGTTAAGTACCTTTTTTTTTTTTCAGCCTGGGCCCCATATCCCCATGCATTTGTGTCTAATAGACTGACGTGACCACAATTCCTTGAATTTGGTCCAGTATTGAGCGAGATCGCAACAATGGGCCGGCGCGAACCGAGCTACGATGTAACCTAATGGGGCAATTGTGGAGCCTTGTCTTTTGTCCAATAAAAGGGATTTTATTTTTTTATTTTTTGTGCCGACAGGCTCAGATTGTTACTGAGAGTGTCTGACAACGTTATCGATCTCAGGACGTGACTTGTTGTCCGAAAACAGCGGTGTGGAGAGTGAAACGCCAGTGTTTCAGAGTAGGCTACAGAAATAATGCTCCTCCTCCAGATTTTAATGTAATGTCTCAATATTTCAATGATTTCGACAACGTGGATGAAGTAGTTATAATTGGATGGCCGCCCGTAATTCATTTGAGCCAGAGTGGGCTATTGTCTACAGATGAAGTATACGGATGAAGAGCAGACGAGGGGGGGGGAGAGAAAGAGAGAGAGCGAGAGAGAGAGAGAGAGAGAGAGAGAAGCTGCAGTTGCTCAGTGTTTCATGCGGTCAATAGGCTATAATACATCCATTGTTTTGTGTTATCTAAAAGATTTTCAATAAAAATGTTTGTGTTTGTCTCACAGGCCTGTTGATTAGAGGGGGACATCCTCTGATGTGGAGACACAGCGTTGTGTCCGAGGTGTATCACTGGACACATCCACACCACCGACACATTCTCGCTCCCATCGCGTTAAACACGGATGCTTGGTCAGGTGCCTTTGGCGTTGTTATTGACTCTAAAAGTCTCCTTTAGCGTCATATCTAAACGCGCTTTATCTAAACGAGCTTGGTCGGGACTATTGGCGTCACTTTTGACGCAGTCAGGTTTAGGAAAAGGACGTGAGTGGGCTTATAAAAAGGTAAGTTTCCATGACACATGGGACAAGAACGGGACAGTTGTCTCATTTGTGGTCTGATAAACAGTAAGTTCGCCAAATTCAGTGCCCCATATCAATATTTTCCAAGCTTCTGTAGCGGTCATATTTTGCGGGACCCACGTGAATGCGGTTTCCATGCCATCGAGGCTTGAGAAGAGAACGCTGTAGGCTACTCGCACTGTTGTTCATGTGGTTGTCATGAGTTTGCAAGTGATTGACGTCCTGTCACTGTTCCAGCTGCTCATTCTCAAGAGAGAGGACAACCATTTGTTTGACAGCTCCGCAGAGTCATGTAATTGCGGGACTTTTTTTTTTAATTGCAGTGGCGGGTCGGGACACATGGCCCAAACAAAAAAAATATAAAAGTTGCGTCAAATACATTTTTCGCAAAGATAGTTTCAGTCATTTTAGGTTCTTATCAGGCTAATGTATGCACAAGTGTTCCTTTTTATGATAAGTTTGGTTTCAATTTGTTATTTGATGCTATGAAAACGGGTTGAAACATCATGATTGAAAGCTGTGATTGACTTAGTATTTTGATTAGTCGGACGGGTGTTTGGTCGGGACCGTGGCTCCAATTCCCAATCGATACATTGCAGACTCTGGTTCCACAATTTCAAGATGACAGCGCCCGTACCCGGGATATCTTGGCTTCACCTTTGTACAGCGGGAGGAAGTGGACACTCGTCGTCCCTTGTTATATACAGTACAGTCTACGCAGAAGACCCAGAAACACTGACTGATCAGAGCAGACTGGGCTTTTTCCAGAGGGGGGCCTTAAAGAGACAGGCGCTCTAACAGAGCGCCTCAGACAGAGGGTGAATACAGGTGCAGCAGCCATGGACAGTATAAGAAAAAGAAAGTGTTTATCGAATATTAAAGCGAGTAAACATGTTCTAGTAGAAACCCAAAAGACAAGTATGAACCTGAAAATGAGCATAATAGGTCCCCTTTAAATTAAATACTATCCTACACACTAGTGGAACAACATCAACAACATGAGTCCAAACCAAACGTAAAAATTTCATTTCTATAGACGGCACTTAGCAGTCGGTGCATACAACTGATCAACAATTATAAATACACAACCACCTTCCTCAGTGTGGCCTCACTAGAATTAACCGGGAAAAAAAAAAAGACAACTCAGACAATTAAATAAAAATGTTGACAATACCACACTGCGTTGGGTGCCACAAGCAATATTAGGCTACAGAAATGAAATAGCCTGATGCTTCTTATACCATCGGCAGCAGAAAAAAAAACATCACCAAGGCAACGACACAAACATGTATAAACAATCTAAATTCCACAGCGGCGGCAGCCACAAACACACATATCGGAGCAAAAAGACAGCTGCACAGTTTTTTACACAACGCGTAGAGCACACACACACAAGACACACAACAGTGGTGGTTCAGTTCGTTTGTTGGTACTTGCTTGTTTGAACAACATTCTGCGAATCCATGCACCTACTGCTCTAGGTTAATTAATCGGCTCGTTATTCTAGGGATGCACAGATTGTATGTTCACAATAACAATTTAGCCATTAGCTGATACCAATGTTTTGTTGTGTCCTCTTTTGTGACAGGCAAACAAAGAAATCTTCACTATAAAAAATAACTTCATAAATAACCTTTAAAGTCATTTGTCCCTTGATTACACTATCTTTAAATGAGCACAAATTTTAATTTATGAAACAACCTTTAATATATCCTTTCAATAAAACATAACTGCTTCAAAAGCCCTTTTAGCCTGCAATACAACAAACTTTACCTACTCAATGACAATAACCTTTCAGTACATAGGCTAAATAGCCCAACAAAAACATTTGGTTAAACATAAATTGAATGTAAAAGCCATTACAAAATTAATAAAATAGTAAGTGTCCTTGGAGTGTGACACTGCTTTTATCAATACTCTCAATCCATTGTGCCGTGAGGCTAAGCATTAGCCTAGAACTCTAGACGCACCTTATCGGCAGCAAATGTAATTTGCAGCCAGGGTCAGTCTAGCAACTCTCCGTTGGCTTGCGAGCTGGAAAAACCAAATTCTGGTCAGGCCAATCACATCGTGTATAGAGTCAGTGGGCGGGCTTAACATAATGACGGCAGAGTTGCGACGGTTCCACGTGAATTCCCTGCTACTTGAAAACAAAGAAGATGGCTGCTGCTGGCGAACAGCGGTCTTTGGAATCGGCTTTGGCCGGGACTCTGGAAGACTTGGAGTTAAGCACTGAAGTCATTCTTAAAAAAAAGGAAGATGTGTTGGGAGTTTTGCCGACCGGATACGGCAAAAGTTTAATCTATTAGCTAGTGTTGCTCTGGTTGGCTATGAGTGCAGAGGGAATTTGAAGGACAACCGTTTATCCCGCCCCTCGGAATGAGCCCTGAGTTCCCAGACCCAACATCTGGATGTGGCTCTGGCTTGTCAGGTTAGCTAAGCATACTCACACAAGCCAATGTGACGGATGCAACTTGAAAAGTAGCAAAACACAATGCTGCGTGATTAAATGTCCAATTTTTAAACATAGTCAAAGTACGAGTACACAAATACATGACTATGTTACAGTAGCGAGAGTAAATGGAGTCCTTACTTCCACCCCTGGCAGTTAGTTTCAACTTTCCCATTATCTTTCACTTCCAGCAGACAGTTTAGAAGCAGACATGAACTGAGTTTAGAGAGATGGGTATAGGAAAGAACTGGAATCAGGGGATGTTGCAGTTATGTGATGCGTGCCATAAACCTTTGGCAATAAGGACACCCCCAGGAATCAATTTTCCCAAAACAAATAGAAAGCTTTAAAAAATTATGCATAATACGATTCTAGTGAGGGCTCCGTCTATGTACTGCTATAACAGACATAAACAATGCAGTCACTGTTTTTACAAAAACAACTTCATTCAAAAAGTTGAATCAATTGTCCCAACAGCTGCTGTTGTTTCATCGCTGAATCCACTTTCAATGACAACCTCTCTCCTCCTTCCGACATCTTGCCATCACTGAACCCCTAGGCCTCTGGATGAGACTCAGCCAGAGCTGCAGGGGAGTACGAGCAGAAGACAACATGGTAAAATAGTGATGAGTAAAACCTCTGTTAGCTCACCAACTCATATTCTCACAGAACCGCCATACCTGCCATTTGGCAACCCTTTCAACATACTATTATTCATTCTGATAATATAGAACTTGAATAAATAAATACATTTTTTTCCTTCCTAAGTAGGGCTGCACGATATGAGGAAAATATCTAATTGCGATTATTTTGACTGATATTGCGATATGATTCACGATATTGGAGGGAATGATCGTTTTTGTATCATTATTCTCATTTTTATTGAAAAATATAAAAAAAAAAAATGATTGAAGTGTGATTTTTTTTGCGAGGATCTGTACCAAACAAAGATTTTTTTCTTTAGTCTGTAGGATAGGATTTGTAGGCCGGGATGTCTCTGCACCACCACAATACCTTATTTTAGAATGATTTGACACATATTTTGCCTTTAACAAATATTGCGCCCCCCCTGCAATTTGGATTGCATTAGTTCATATTGCGATTTTGATAAAATTGCGATTAATTGTGCAGCCCCAGTCCTGAGTCAAACCATCCTGTGCTGATTTGTTTTTCCATTACCAGTTTCAGCGCACCAAGTTGTGCCAAGCTGCGCCAGAGATGCACCATCTCCGGAGTCAGTCTACCGGCCTCCAACCAGGTTGAGGTGACATCAGCTTCGCTTTCGCCGACGGCTCGTGAGGACTGTGTGGACGAAGTACACACGGTGATACACTGGTAAGAGCTAATTACGTTTAACCATGTATCAGCTAATTTAAATAGCTCACGTTACTGGATTGTGTGAATAGGTAACTTCAGTTAACATTGTAAAGTTAAAAAGTGAAAAGTAGCCTGGAAATCCAGACCCAAATCCGAAAGATTAAGGGTCTGGCAATGAGTAATGAAAATGGCCCAACTCGAAGGGCGGCATCACTGCACGCAATACGTACTACCGGCACATACGGGTACTTCGCTAAAAGTCAAAGCCGCGCCCCCTTTTGGGGGATAGAAAACAGACGGTCCCATAGAAGTCAATGCAATTTGACGTGTGTTTGGATCATAATTTTGACAAATGTTTGTGAATTCTTTTCTTGTTAAACAGATGGTTTGTTTCATACATGTCTAATGTTTATTGTGTGACCTTGCCTGAACCTGAGCATTCACAATACCTTAATAAACTAAGGTTGATCTCCATCATGTCCCCTCAGTCTTCCCCCGTATCAGTAGATCAATGGCCCAACATGGTGGCCGCATACTGCTAAATGAAGAAATACATATCTGATTAAATCACTATTGTTAGGCTGTGTGTCGTCTGTAATTAATCAACCTGTTATTAATAACCAACTGTTTGATCTATAAGCTGAGATTTAGTTGGAGATGACAGTCTGATGCTGCTAAACTGTTATCAGCCTCCCACTAAAGCTATCCATCAGTAGTGACTGTCACCAGCATCATTTACCACACCGACTGACAATATTCACGTTTCTTATGAGCCTCATATATCACTGTGAAAGTCTCGATTAACCCGCTACACAACAGCTGTTTCTCTCCTGATGTGACAGCGCAATTCTTCCCTCTCATAGGGAGCCTCGGTGATGCTGGTCTGGTCTATAGTCTGGGGCCAAAGCCCATCTATCAGGCTCTATTTTAGGATATGGCAAGAGGACAAATCGAAGACCGGGGTTTTTGGATGTATTGTTGGTGCAACAAACTACTCAGCAACATTTCGGCATAGTTATTAATTTAAAAGGGTTTGTTTAAAGCAAATGTTTGGAGCAAATTACATTTTCTCTGTCGTTTACGCTGTTGTCGTCTATGGGGAACGCGGGATTGTTTTCCCCCAGAAAGTGGGCGTGGTCATGAGACCTGCACTCGGATGACGTGTTGCCAGTAATACGTATTGGATAACACTACAACCAATGTTTACTAATGACTTCGACGTTGCAGCGCTGTTGTCATCTGTTTAGTTCGCCTCTGGCCTGCCTATATCAGATACATCGATGCGATTGGTGCAGCTCGGCTCCAAGGCCATAGTTAATGAGCATCATTACTGAGTGCCAGAGTGACTCGCTGAGCAAATTCAAATTGTGCTCTTGCGAGAACTCTGGATTTCCAGGGTAAGTGAAAGGGGCAAATCATTAATAAACGATTTATTAAATATCTTTTAAACAAAACATTAAATACATTAGCAGAACTCCGACTTCCTTACCAATTTATTTCAATTCCCTCACACTCATGCAATCGTATCAAATAATCAGTTCAGTTCTAGTGGTCTACACTAGATTTATCAGCGCTGAGCAGGCAACAGTGAAGGAAACTGTCACAGTGTGCATGTTTTCTATGCTACTAGTTTCAAGTAGATATTTAGAATAAGTGACTGCACCAAGGAGAGGGACATTGTTTCACTAGAAATCTGTTTATTTTGCACATGGCATCAAATCATTTGAATAATTTTGGTATTATTGGAATCAGTGTTGTAATGCAACGAAGTACAAATACTTCACTACTGTACTAAAGTAGAATTTTCACGTATCTGTACTTACTATACTTAAAATACTTTTACTCCACGACATTTGCCCCAAGCATCTTAGTTACTCGTTACTACAAAATAAAATCAGAAGAAATTTGTTACACTGGTTTGGGGAATCATTGCTCGTAAATTGCCAAGTTAATGCACGCTCCATTCCAGTTGGTGACCTAATGCCTGTTTGTTGCCAAGCAGCAAAAAAACAACAACCATAGGCCAAAACTAAAGAAGAAGAAGAGGAAGTGTAATGCCATGGTAACAGATGAAGACCACCCCGACGACAGCAGTGATGAAGATAACGTTACACACCTTTGGCCATAAAGTTCATAATCAAAGTTTTTTTTTACTTTTACTTCTAATACTTAAGTACAGTAAACATCAGCTACTTTAAGACTTTTATTCAAGTTATATTATAAAAGGAGACTTTAACGTCTACCAAAGTCATTTTCTGGTAAGATACTTGTACTTATACTGTATTGCTTTCAAGTACTTTATACAAGACTGATTGGAATAAATAATACTAAACTGAGGAAGGCTGTTGCTGCTATTTTGACACTGCAAAAAGAATGAAAAAACACTGTTAGCTGAGGAGCCTACGATCACAATTATGAAGTTACTGTTTAAGGCCGGACATTTTTTTTGTGTCAATTTTTAGATTTGACCACTTGTGTAGTGAGATACATTAGAATTTAATTATAATCCATTTCTCTATTTTATATTATAGTATTATAGTATCTACCTGATGGACAATCATACTGCATCTATTTTTGGGTACAGATTTGTGGTGATTAGTGTTCATGTCGTTGTACTGTGAACCATCCAGACATTTCGGGAGGTAAAGCTTTCCGTTTGCTGAGCTGTTGTTGTCACGTTTAACTGTGACAGGCACAGCTGTGTCAGAGCAATGAGACCTGTGATGTGACTGGCTGAGAGAGTATTTAATAACCAACACACCCGCTGACCTACATTCATCTTCACCCAGCCCTTTGAATGTTGCTCTGCTGCACATACATGAACCAAAGTAGAAGTTGGGCATGGACACTGCTCTACCCCCTTTGTATTTAATATTAAAATTTCAACTGAGGGTGCTAAATGTTTAACTAAGGGTGTAATGCATTAGCCTGGCTCCGCCCTCCTACGTACTTCCGCTCAATTTTCATTTCCCTTCAGTACTACGTCTGGGTTTGCGGTATAGTCTTGGGCTATTTCTGGCCAAATATTTGGCGGTCCAATCGGCGAACAAAGGGAGTGGCTGAGAACGATGGCGTTGAGGTCGTGACGTGCGCTAGTTTGAGTTTTAGTTCCGTAATGGTTGCGGAGAAAGATGCGGTCCGTTGTGGCAACGCTGCAGAATATCCAGAAGTTAAAGCCTGAGCAAGACCGATCTTTGCTGAGTTGTGTTGGTGGCCATGATGTTGTGGCCCTTCTCCGCACGGGGTTCGGGAACAGTTTGATTTTCCAGCTCGTTCCATCAGTGGTGAAGGAGTTGGCTAAGGCTAGCGATCCTAAGCCGATAGTTGTTGTCGTCTTCTCTCTTGTTAGCCTGGTCCTACCAGACAGTACGTAGGATGCGAAGCCAGGCTACCAGAGTGGCTCTGGGCAGATCCAATAGTTTTAAACTTCAACAGAGTACCCGCCTTAAAGGAAGTTAACACTTGTCAATGGAGAGTGGCCAGACTCTCTGTACAAATGCAATGTACCAGAGTCTGATAGGACCAGGCTAATGTACCAGAGTCTGGTGGGACCAGGCTAATATACCAGAGTCTGGTAGGACCAGGCTAATGTACCAGAGTCTGGTAAGACCAGTCTAGTGTACCAGAGTCTGGTAGGACCAGGCTAATGTACCAGAGTCTGGTAGGAGCAGGCTAATGTACCAGAGTCTGGTAAGACCAGGCTAGTGTACCAGAGTCTGGTAGGACCAGGCTAATGTACCAGAGTCTGGTAGGAGCAGGCTAATGTACCAGAGTCTGGTAAGACCAGGCTAGTGTACCAGAGTCTGGTAGGACCAGGCTAATAAATTGACAGGGAAACAACCCAAGCGAGAAAATAAAGGCTTGGAATTAAAAATCAACAATCAGCTGGTGAGCGACCCAGTAGTTTTGGCACAAGAGCTTAATTTCTTCTTTATTAAATCAATTGAAGATTTGGTGAAAAATTTCACATTTGAAGGTTCTGATCAGCAGGTTGCTACTCTATCTGACAATAATCAGTCAAAATTTCACATCCAAGAAATAACAAAATTAGAAGTTATTGATATCATTATGGCTTTGAACAATTCTAAAGCCAAGGATAATTATGGGTTCGATACTAGCTTGTTAAAATTAAATAAGGACGCTTTAGCGCCTCCAATTACGTACCTGGTTAATTTATCTATAAAAAATGCAATTGTCCCTAAAGCGTGGAAATTGGCCTCAGTAACCCCAGTATTTAAAGCTGGAGATAAATCTGACATAAATAACTATAGACCAATTAGTATTTTACCTATAATCTCTAAAATAATTGAAAAATGGGTTGTTAAACAACTCATTGAATTTCTTAGAAACAGCCAAACATCTTTACATCCCATGCAGTTTGGGTTTCGGCCACGCTATTCAACCGAGACTGCATTGGCTTTATTTATGGAAAAGATCAAATGTAAGTTAGACAAAAATGGATGTGTTGGTGCAGTATTTTTAGATTTAAAAAGAGCTTTCGACACCGTCAATCACAGTGTGCTGCTATCTAAATTGTCCCGTTTTGACTTTTCGGTTCAAGCTATTAAGTGGTTTCTTTCGTACCTGTCTCACAGAGAGCAATGCACTGTGGTGGGAGGGTTAGTTCTGTCTACATGGGTTGTCCAGTGGGGGTCCCTCAAGGGTCCATACTGGGGCCCATTTTATTTTCATTATATATAAATGATTTGATGAATATTGTTTAAATGTTGACATTCAGCTTTACGCAGATGACGCTGTAATTTTTACTGAAGGAAAAAATCCTGAGGAGGCAGCACGTGTGCTCTCAACAGCTCTTACACATAAAAACGTGGCTCAATAGATCATGTCTTATTTTAAATGCTAAAAAAACTGTTTGTTTATATTTGTCGAAGCAGCCTTCTACCATTACGCCTTCTCAATCCGGGGTGTTTTTGGGTACAGAGGAGTTGGAAATTGTTAATGAGTTTAAATACTTGGGCGTGATTATAGATTCCAAACTTTCTTTCAAAAATCACGTTAAAATGATTTCCAACAGAATTAAATTCAGTCTTTGTAATTTTAAGCAAATTAGAGGATCTCTGTCAGAGACGGCAGCTCTGATGTTCTTGCATTCAATGATATTTTCACATCTAAATTATTGCATCACCAGCTGGTCTATGTCGGGTTCTACTATCCGAAAACCAGTTGAGCTTTTGTACAAAAAGGCACTCAAAACTCTAGATAAAAAACCTTTTTCTTACCATCATTGCAAAATCTTAGAGAAATATAACTTGCTAACTTTTGACAATTTTTGTAAATTTTCCTCAATATGCTTAGTTTATAAAGTACTGCATGGCTTGGCACCACCGCCATTGCAAGAATTTATTAAATACAGACAGACTCGGATTACTAGAGCTGTTGTAAACAGGGACTGTGAGCTTCCTTTTAGAAAAACTTCTTTTAGCCATAATGCACTAATCTATTAAAGGTAGTGCATTATGGAACACACTACCCCCAACTATAAGGGAATGTCCCAGTTTGGCCACCTTTAAGAGCCAGGTAAGGAATGGCTCAGAGCTAACCAAACGTGCAATCACTTCTGACTGCATGCTGTACTGTATTAGCCCAGGGAGTGTGCTGGTGAATTGCGTCTTCGTCTTAACACTTACTAATAAATTGTCTTGTTTGCTTTTTTTTGGGTTTTATTTTTGGTTTTTTGTTTGTTTATTTTGTTTTTCCTTGATTCACATAACAAATGTTATTACTGTATATATTTTGTCTTAAAACTAACCACGTCACCCTTACTCGTATGTCGTACCGTATTAGTTTAGTGAAACATTTGTATGTTGAGCCTCTGTTATAACATTTATTAATAATTTTTGTTTTTTTCATCCTGTTTTATCCTGTTTTATATAGCAGATGTTAATAGTGTTTATCTTATGTCCTGTTATTGTAATTTATATCTGCCAATTGGGACTACAGATGGAAATTAGCCTTTGGGCTATAATCTGGCACTTTTACGTGTACTGCTGTACATGTTCATTAAATGTGCATTGTCCTTAAATAAAGAAATAAAAATAACGTACCAGAGTCTGGTGGGACCAGGCTAATGTACCAGAGTCTGGTAGGACCAAGCTAATGTACCAGAGTCTGGTAGGACCAGGCTAATGTACCAGAGTCAGGTGGGACCAGGCTAATGTACCAGAGTCTGGTAGGACCAGGCTAATGTACCAGAGTTGGGTAGGACCAGGCTAATGTACCAGAGTCGGGTAGGACCAGGCTAATGTACCAGAGTCTGGTGGGACCAGGCTAATGTACCAGAGTCTGGTAGGACCAGGCTAATGTACCAGAGTCTGGCAGGACCAGGCTAATGTACCAGAGTCTGGTGGGACCAGGCTAATGTACCAGAGTCTGGTGGGACCAGGCTAATGTACCAGAGTCTGGTGGGACCAGGCTAGTGTACCAGAGTCTGGTAGGACCAGGCTAACGTACCAGAGTCTGGTAGGACCAGGCTAGTGTACCAGAGTCTGGTAGGACCAGGCTAGTAATGCATGCTTTGGCACCTTCGTAGAACCGGGCCTGATGACATGTGCCAGTCTTTATGAACCTCTGTCACTCAGAGGAGGAATTAAAGGAGTCATCTGCAGCAGTGGAAGAAGTATTTCAGATCCTTCACTTAAGTAAAAGTACTACTACCACAATGTAAAAAAAACAACAACTTACAAGTAGAAGTACTGCATTGAAAATGTTACTTAAGTAAAAATATGTAAGTATCATCAGGAAAATGTTAATAAAGTAATAAAAGTAAAAGTACTCAATGCAGAAAAAACTTCCCATTTTAGAAACTGGAAACGATCCAAACAGTTCTGTCAATCAACTAAGTGTTTAATGGTCTAATCATTTCAGCTGTATATGGATGTAGGCCGTTATGTTGCTAGGTAGTTTAATTTATAATGAAACATTGTATTTTATAAACTACATGTGTTTTGTGTGCAAAAATCTTAATGTGTAAAGTAACTAGTAACTAAAGCTGTAACAGATGAATGTAGTGGAGTAAAAAGTACAATATTTCTCTCTGAAATGTAGCGGAGTAGAAGTAGAAAGTGGCAGGAAAAGAAAAGACTCAAGTGAAGTACAAGTACCTCAACATTTGTACTTAAGTGCAGTACTTGAGTAAATGTACTTAGTTACATTCCACCACTGGTCATCAGAAGCTTCTAGTAAAGAGGCCATACATCACACGTCTGAATGAGGGAGAGGGGGGGGTGAAGTGTTTAATTACAGTCATGAATTGCTGAGTCATTGTAACTGCAGATATATTATGATGATATGCTATCATTAGGAGTACGTACGAGTCTTATTTATTGCGATTTGTAATTACATTTCTCATGTTTTAAGCTGCAAGAGCTCATTTCCTCACACGAAGGTTCATCTTATTTTGAAACGATATTATCCCGCAAAGTTATCATCTCCCAACATGGAAGCCGTGCTGGACAGAGATGTAAGGAGAGTCACGTCTGAATGGAGCATTTTACTTGTCTGCATGAGCCATTGATCAAGGCAAATCCCTCCCAAGGGATGATTAAATACAATTGCCTTTCCTTCCTCCAAATCTCAAGTATGTGTAGCTAAATACGCCACCAGGCAATGAAAGCTGGCAGAATGAATGATGGTCATTACTCTTACTACCCAAGCTGCAAATGCCTCATTCCAGGAAGGAGCCGTATGGTGAGCATCCTTAATGAGTGTTCAGTAGCAGGAATTCATATATTTACTCTTGGTGTGATTACATTGCGGTGCTTGGCGAGGTATCAGACTGAGTGGTTGTTTAACTAACAATACATTATCCCTATATGTACAATCTACCCAACTCTGTAACACAGACAGAACACCTTTTCTTTCTGGTTCGAAAATGCAAAACACCTTTCCAACATCAGGACTGGATGTTCTAAAACACCCGAGAGGAGGCAGAGGGATTAAACATGAATGTGTTTTGCATTTTGCATTGAGGTGATTTTTCAGCCTGCTATGGCTGCCGGATTTTGTTTTTGTGAGACATTAAATTGATGTTGGACAGGCAATAAAGCAGAGTATTTTTTTTTCTTTTATTTTCTGGCGCACCAGCATCCCATAGAGTGAATCAGACAGACATGTGAGAGATGGGAGAATGGCTGGCTGCTGGCTGTAAAGATCTGAGCTGCATGCCTCTCCTCCGCGCCATTTAACAGGATGTGCAATTGTTCTCAACAAATAGCACACCGTTTGTCTTTACTATCAAGCCAATTACCATCAATGTAGGAAAAGCAGTACACGTGTTGGGGAAAAATAAAATGTATGTGGAAATGAAATGCAGCATTTCTTCTGTTGTTCTTCTTCCTGACATTTAGTTTTGAGACACGTTTTTTACTTACTGTATATTCTGGCCTTTTAGAAGATCAGGTAGACTTTTTCCGATGCCTTATCTTTTTCAAAACAATTCAGTAATGTTGATGATGTTTAAAGCTATAGGGCCCTATTTTAACGATATAAGTGCACAGGATGAAGAGCATGGCACAAGTGCGTTTAGGGCGTGTCCAAATCCACTTTTGCTAGTTTGATGGCAAAAAAAAAAAAAGGGTCCGTGCGCCAGGCGCATGGTTCAAAAGGGTTTTCATCCATACAAATAAAGATACAAAACTTCATCACTTGCAACTCGTCACTGACTTCTTCTGAGTTTCACTGGACATGAATTCTTGGCAGCTAATTTATGAAATTGCAGCAGATGGGTCAGCGAATGGAAACATGTTAAGTTTCGATTTGTGGAGTTTATGATGGATGGTATAATATGAAACGGTTTTTATTTTTACTTTACAAAGAGCAAGAACTCTGTCCTGTTTGTAAGAAGGCTGCAAAGAAAAGAAAACATTTGTTGGCGCTTGAATTTGGAATACTTGAGAAATGCAGACGCCAATTTGGTTGTTGAATTTCTTTGCATCTCGGAACAAATATTTTGTACTTGCAGTATGGTCCCACTGCCTGTGTGTGCTCTCTGCATGTTTATGCATGTGTTAATTTGGATTTGAGTGCTTAATTGGATTTATGATGCACTGCTGAGCGAAACGCCGCCATCTTTACAAATGAGATCCACTGTCGGCACTGGGTTTGGACCCGGTTTCCTCTCACAGCCCATCTGCACCTCTCATCCTCTCCAAAAGCCATTATAATCCCACCAATCCCACAGCCTCTCACCATGACTTCCTTCTTTCTGGCAGCCCTGCCCTACACATTAGTATTTGGAACTGGGCTGGAGGCCCCCCCCTTACCATCTC
Organism: Perca flavescens; assembly: GCF_004354835.1. Classification (NCBI taxonomy): domain Eukaryota; kingdom Metazoa; phylum Chordata; class Actinopteri; order Perciformes; family Percidae; genus Perca; species Perca flavescens. Next base: position 29,136,311 of record NC_041344.1, read on the forward strand.
TGAGAAAGACCATTCTCTCCTGTCATTGTGCCTTTTCCTCGTCACTGCCGGTAAATACAATAAAAGGCCCGGCAGGGAGCAGGCTTTGGGCAGGTGGGTGGTAATTCAGTCACAGGCCGTACTGGAGGAGGCTGTTTTTATTGGCCCTTGGGGGCCCACTTTCCGCTTTTGTCCTCACTCATGTGCTATTACAGAAAAACAGCCCAAAGTGAAGAAACATTACTGATGGTTTTCTGTGAAATGTGATCTCACAGCTAAGGCTGGTGGGCAGGGAAGAAAAATATTAAAAACTAAGCTGATAGTGGCGATGTATAAAAACAAGAGACACACTTCCTGGATGTAGCACTTATTCTTGACCAGAGGTGGGTAGGAACAGGCTACATTTATTCCATTCAGTGTTCGTACTTATACTGTAACTACGAAAAGCAATGCACTATTATTTCATACATAACCCACGTAACTGCGAGCCAGGATGTGCCAGGATACTGGACTTACACCAAGGCTGTTCATGTCCTGTGTGAAAGCAAAAGTCACCGTTGACTTAATTTAACATTAACATTCATTATGCAAGTTACATACTTAACTAGAACGGCCACATAAGTTACGTAACAAATGTACCTATTTTAACCCAAACTAGGATCTTTTCCGATACCTAGCAAAGTAGTTTAGTTGCCTTTACAGGTTCTTCAATGCAGGGGCTGAGCAGACGCACTGATTGCTCGTGTAGCTGGACATTCGTAATTATAACGCGCAAAAAACTGCATAACGTTTTGTAAGATATAAAAAATGTTGTATGGGGATATGTTGCTCCATTACATGTTCGTAAATAACATTGAGTACGTTTTATTGTAGCAACATTTTATTAAGTTTGGGAGAAGAATCAGTACTGTTACTTATTTTGCTACTTTTATTGATTTTATTTTATGCATGGATTTGCTGGTGGTCCTGGACTCCATCCTCTCTTTCCATACTCATCACTAAATCAGCCTTTTTTCATCTCAAAAACATCTCCAGTGAACTGTCTGGCAGTACATCACCCCAACCCTCACCCACCTTCACTGGCTCCCAATTAAGTCCCGCATCACATATGAAATCCTCCTTCTCATCTACAAATCCCTCCATGTCCTGGCCCCACAGTACCTCTCCGACCTCCTCCTTACATACACCCCACCCCGAAACCTGCGGTCCTCAGACACTGGCCTGCTCTCCATTCCCTACACCAGACTCTGTACCTTCGGAGACAGAGCCTTTAGTGTTGCAGCCCCATCCCTCTGGAACACCCTCCCTGAAACACCACTTGTTTACCACAGCCTATAACCTCTAATTCTGTAAAGTGTCCTTGGATTTCTTGAAAGGCCCTATATAAATAAAAGTTATTATTAAATGCTAGAAAACTTTCTGTGCTGTGTGCCCCACCTCATATGGCCAGCGCCCTTTTTATATTTTAGAAGACAGCCTGAGTCTGCCACTGCTGTCCTGTGTGTGTGTGTGTGTGTGTGTGTGTGTGTGTGTGTGTGTGTGGATATGAGGCCATGTCCGTCTGTTTCTAAAATGTTAATCCAGAGGTGTGTGCTCGTCTCTCAGCAACAGTCCTCCTCGTCACAGATTCCCTGTCAGCCCAGCAGGGGACCAGTTGATTCCACATTGTTGCGGTGGGCCAAATCCCTGAGACCACTGTGGGATCACGCCTGCAGTTGTACGGTTTTCTACGGGATTTTTTAAAACATGAGGGGAAAGATGTGAGGGAAGTGGTTGTTAAGATGGCATCAATGTGTTCTTTTTTGTAAAGCTGAATGTGAGCAGGCTGTCAAAAAAATAATATAAAAAGGCAATAATACCAGATGTTTGATCATTTTCTGTGACTCATATCTCTTAATATCAGAGCCCCCCTCCTATCTTTCACACTCCATCATTATAGCCGACCAGTGGTCCTTACCAAGCTCCCCTCTGATTGCCAGGATGGAAATCAGTGTGACAATTCTCTAGTGTGTCTGCAGCCAAAATTTTATTAGAATCAAATGCTTTAAGTATATTAACTGGAATAAAGGTGACCAAGCTTTTGCTGTCATGGGGCCTTGGCTTTGGAATGAGTTGCCTGAGAAACTCCAGAATAAGTCATGATCTTTTATCATTTTGGTTATTTTTGTACTGTTATTTGTTGTCCTATTGGCTGAATTTATTCCTATATTTTTGTATTACTATGACTATGGAATTATAATTATATAATATATAATTCTGTGTTTTTTTTTCTCTCTTAGTTGTTAAACTTATGTTTGTCAACATAACAACCTCCACTCAAGGTCCACTTACTCGCTTGTTCTGGAGCTTTCAGCCGTATCACATGGTGTTCAAGAGCAGATGAAGTTTGCCCAGCTGTCATACTGTAGAACTGTGGATGTTCAAAATTTATTTTTTATAAACCTTGGAAACATACTTGATCCGTTAATGAAGACCCTGTGATAATGTCAAAAGCACCAGAACAAGCAAGCCAGTGGACCTTGAGCAAAGATTGTTTTGTCCAAGGTCAATAATGACCAACTGACCAATGAATTAACTCTGATATCATTAATTAGTATCGCTACTATATACAGCCTGTGTGTGTGTGTGTGTGTGTGTGTGTGTGTGTGTGTGTGTGTGTATGTACCCTGCAATATACACATTACTGGTATGTCCAGGAATTGAAAGAAGAGGCTTTGCATGTATGAAGTTACTGCATTTATATACTGTATATTTCTGTGTGGGAGGACTATATATTCTTATGAACGGGTTCATAGGATATTGTATGAAGATTTATGCACACCAGTTCATATGATATCTTACAAATTAGGCGAACGCCGGCTGATCACGTGACGCCGGCTACAGAGATACTATCGGCCGTCATCGAGTGGCTCATGGTAGTTGAGTTTAGCCTATCCACCCCCGACCTCTCTACGCAGTCCCCAGCTTACTCAGCATACGTGGGGGGGGATCAATGCAATCAACTATAAGTCAAGAGAACAGATTAAGTAGTCAAGTCAAGTCATTTTATTTGTATAGCACATTTAAACGAACAACTGTTGACCCTAAGTGCTTTACAGGTAGAGCAGGGAAGGCAGAGACAATATGCCTTAAAAATACATAATCGTATAATCGTACCATGAATATAAATAGGCAAAGAAAGAATTAATAATGTAACATAGAATAAAACAACAAAGGAACAATGTTTGAGGCAAAAAAAAAAAGGAATCAAGGAGAGTTAAAAGCAAGAGAATAAAAATGCGTCTTCAGATTTGATTTAAAACTAGCAATGATTTGATATGGGGTGGGAGGGAATTCCAGAGAAGGCTCGGTCCCCTTTGGTTTTTAGGCGCGTCCGGGGGATGACGAGGAGTTGTTGGGTTGTGGACCTGAGGGCCCTGGTGGCAGAGTAAGTAGACAGGAGATCGGAAACATATGGAGGCGCTTGACCATGGAGTGCTTTAAAAACAAAAAGTAAAACTTTAAAATCGATTCTGAATTTTACTGGTAACCAATGAAGCTCAGCTAAAACAGGAGTTATGTGGTCATACTTTTTGGTGCCAGAGAGGAGTCTAGCAGCAGCATTCTGGACTAATTGGAGTCTGTTCAAATTATGTTGGGTTAGGCCTGTGTATAGTGAGATACAGTAATCTAGGCGTGAAGTAATAAAGTGAGTGATTGTCTCGAGATCCTTCTTCGATAAAAAGTATTTCAGCTTTGCTACTGTTCTAAGCTGGTAAAAACTACCTTTAACAACAGAGCTGACTTGTTTATCAAAATTAAGAGAGCTGTCAAAGAGAACACCTAAGTTTCTGACCTCGCACTGTAAATTTGATGACCAAGGGCCAAGGGCATTGCTCAGGTTTTTGTAGAGCTGGGGGATCCAAATAAAATCATCTCAGTTTTCTTGTCATTTAACTGGAGAAAATTTGCTGCCATCCAGGATTTAATGTCCTCCGAACAGCTAAAAATTGTATTAATTGATGAAGTGCAGGGCTTGACATTAACTTTTTGAGGCACTTGTCCTTCGGACAAGTACATTTACGTTTCACTTGTCCATGAACAAAAGTCACTTGTCCGGGTAAAGATTCATAATTTTATAATTTCTTTTGTGTTTTGCTAATGCAGAATTTGAAGAAACCATTGAAAGCATCCAAACACTATCAACATTAATACAATTCAGTTTAAACAGTAGAAACAAATGTGTCCCAAGAATAGATTTCCCCTTCAACAAGAAAAAAGGATCTCCAGACTCATAATACAAAGTTATACTTTGCACGCCGGTGTGCAGAAGTTAATAGATTGAGATTCTAAGTGAATATTTTAAAGTTTCTCATTACTTTCAGATTCCTAGTCAATATTCTAAGTTAGTATGTCAATATATTGAGATATTCTGAGTTACTAAGTCAATATATTGAGATACTGAACCAATATGTTGAGTTACTAAGTCAATATATTACGATACTAAGCCAATATATTGAGATTAAGTCAATATTTTATAGTTTCTCATTACTTTGATATTCTTTGTTTATATTCTGAGATACTGAGTCAATATATTGCGATACTAATTCACTATTTTGACCAGAGGTAGTGGTGACTTTAACTTATACTATATCTAAAATAATTTTGTAGACATAACAATGGATTTTGCCACTAAATGTTGGTGTCAGCGTGTTTTTTTTTTTTTTTTTTCTACAATTTCACTTACCAAGGGATCCTTTAAAAAGGTGTAGCTACTTTACAGTTGATTATTACCTGATATTTAATCCGCTACAAACGAGTAGCGGAGCAGCTAGTAACGTTACGAGGCAGAAAGCCAGCCGTCAAGAGTCAAATTAACTTCATGCTTCATCCGCACAAAGCACACTTCTATCGCCACGAGTGACAGCTTTATTTGGCTCGTTTTCTGTGAACGATGTGGGGACGGGGTAACGTTAAAGCGTAGTTAGCATGCTAACGTTAGCTAACTAACACCGGCTGCCTGGCTTGCTGGTTCCGCGGTGCTTTCATGCTGTATCGCTTACAGAGAAGGAGCTGAACAGTGGGCTGGGTCTAACGTCAGCGGTACGCTCTCCCGCTGCTGCTGGGTCTAACGTTAGTTAATGTAATTTTTTCAAATCAGTAAAGTAAAATCTGTAACATAAACGGAATGAGTGGCACATAATAACGTATATAATGCTAGCAAGCTAACACCGGCTAGCTCGCCGTGCTTTCATGCTGCTTCGCTTTCGGAGAATGCGCTGAACAGCGGGCTGGGTCTAACGTTAGCGGCCCGCCGACCCGCTGCCCGGGATTGTGGGGTAAAATGTGTATTTGTTTCAATCCTGTAACATTGACGAAATGAGTGGCATTTTGTTTTGTTTGAGTTTTAACTTGTCCAGTGGGGCAAGTAAATTTCTCTTCCACTTGTCCTACAAAAAATCCACTTGTCCCGGACAAGCGGACAAGCCTTAATGTCGAGCCCTGAAGTGCAACCAGGGGAAATGGGTAAATACAGTTGTGTATCGTCAGCGTAGCAATGATAATTTAGGTTGTGCTTTTCAATGATCAAACCAAGGGGCAGCATGTATAGGGAGAATAACATGGGGCCAAGAACTGATCCTTGGGGGACGCCAAATTTAATACCCACTGGAGAGGAGGATGTAGTACCCAGTTTTACAGAGAAAGTTCTATCTGTCAGGTATGATTTTAACCAGCTTAAGACAGAGCCCTGTAATCCAACTACATTTTCCAGGCGGTCAATAAGAATGCCATGATCAATGGTGTCGAAAGCAGCGCTGAGGTCTAGGAGAATAAGCAAAGCACATGATCCAGAGTCAGTGGTAAGTAAGATATCATTATACACTTTTAGTAGGGCAGATTCCGTGCTGTGGAGGGCTCTGAAGCCAGATTGGAATTTATTCAATATATTAAAACTATTAAGGAAAGAGAAAATCTTCTGTGCAACTACTTTTTCCAAAATTTTAGAAATAAAAGATAATTTAGAGATGGGTCTATAATTGCTAAGGTCATTTGGGTCATAATTGGGTTTTTTCAGCAGTGGTTGCACCACTGCATGCTTGAAACCAGAGGGGACGACACCAGTGTACAGGGTGCAGTTTACTATAGCCAACACAACTGGACAAAGAATATCAAACACTTCTTTAAAGAGTCTTGAGGGGATGACATCAGAGGGGCAGCATGAAGGCTTTAGGTGAGAAACTATTTCAGACAACTCAGTGGAAGACAGAGGAGTAAAATGCTGGAGGATACTGATGGGACTATGAGTTTTAACAGAAATACAACCCTGAGAAATGATATTGGATCTGATATGGTCAATTTTACAGATAAAATAATCAGCAAAATCCTCACAGGTTAAGGAAGTGTCAACTGCATTGGCCAGATTTAAAAAGGAGTCAATAGTTTTAAAAAGAATTTTGGGTCTGTTAGCCTGAGAGTTGATAAGCTCACTAAAATAGTTAGATTTTGCCTTTTTGACCGCTGCTTGGTAGGCGTTCAGGTGTTGCAAAAACATATCATATGAGACGTTAAGCTTGTCTTTTTTTAACTTTCGTTCTGCCTGTCTGCAGGCTTGACGGAGAGCTTGTGTGGAGCTATTCAACAAGGGGGTTGAGTTCTTTAACTTAAGACGTTTTAATTTTAAGGCGGCTATCTGATCCAAAGTGTCAGTACAGGATAGGTTAAAAATAGAGACTAGCTCATCAATATTAGTGAATGGAGACAAGTCAGCAGTGAGGGAAAGGGGAAGAGCAAGCCTAAAAGAGTCAGAAAAATGAGAGGCTGTAGTTGAGTTAATGGAGCGGGCTAAAACGTGAGAGGGGGAAGGGGCAGAGAGAGGGCAATGCCCGGAGAGTTCAAACTCAATCAGAAAGTGATCAGAGATGGCAGCATTAGTGATTTCAAATGTATCAATTGATATCCCTGTTGACAGGACAAGGTCCAGTGTGTGGCCCTTGACATGAGTGGGACCACATACGGATTGAGTGAGGTTAAAAGAGTCAAGTATTGTTAAAAATCGGTTTAGTTGGGCAGCAGACATGAATGTTGAAGTCACCAAGAATTAGCACCTTATCAGAGTGAATGGCCATAGACGACAGGAGGTCAGAGAAATCATGTATGAAACAGCTTGTAGCTTTAGGGGGTCTGTACACCAGTGCACATAACAGGGGGGTTTGGAAACAGTTGACAAGTAAGAACAGTTGAACTTCAAAAGAAGTGAAGGTTTTTACAGGAATGATTTTGCAGTTAAATACGTTCTTAAAAATTGTAGCTAGGCCACCAACACGACCTGAGATCCTTGGGGAATTTAGGAAACCCCACTGGGGAGGACATAAATCAGTAAATGGGGACAAGTCACCAATACTAAGCCAGGTTTCAGTAACAAAGAGAAAGTCCAGCTCATGAGATGTGATGACGTCATTTAGGATAAATGTCTTATTGGCTACAGAACGGGCATTAATAAGAGTAAATTTAACAGCTGAGGTTTGAACTGATGTAGTGGAGACATGTCCCTCAAAACGAAGTGAACGGAGACACACCAAATCCACTCCGCCACGGGGGACAACAGCAGAGATGAGACGAGGAGCAAAGTGAACAGGAATCCGAGTCACTGGAGGTTTGGGAGCAGGCGAGGAGAGCAAGAGAAGATTTCGGCAGTCAGCGCTTCCATCTGTGTAAAGCCTAGGCGAGGAGCCAGCGGGGCGCATAGAGACGACTGTGGGGATGGTAACATCAGAGTTACCGGGATGTGTATGGATATTGCGCCGGCTTCCTTGATGCACATAACGAGGTCGCTGGCGAGAGATGCCGAGGGCGGTACACAGCTTGTACACCTTAGTGGGCAGACGGAGGGACGGCGACATTAAGTCGCGGAGTTCTTTGGCCGAGTACGATAAGGCCATACTCCGATGAGATGCAAAAGGAAAGTCACTGATAAAAATAGTAAAAATCCACAATAGCCATGAAACGGCAAGGATCGGAGATGGACGCATTTTAATTCACGATAAATCTCAGGTCACTCCGAGACTCACAGCCAAGTTGAAAACCTCGGTAGCCAATTGCCCAAACAGATAAACTCAGCGTACAACAGTGCGGAAGGGGAGACTTACACACGTATACACCGAGGGATGATCTGTTGATCAGGGCAGGAGAGGGCTCGAGTTAGGCTGAATGAGATGGTGCACCCGGGGTTGTCCAAGCTTGTAGGGGAGTAAGAAAAAGTCTCTTTGGGGAATTAGATATCCAATCTGGAACAGCGTCCATGTACGTTAAAATCCAATGGGACGAGCAGTGGAAGCATAGATAAAAAATCCACAAACAACGTCAGGCAAACAAACAAACAGCAGGCCAGGTGAGCAGCGGCAGCCAAAATGCGCCAGCGTCCGCTCCCGGAAACGACATGACAACACAAGTAGATATGAGCCATGGCAATGTAAGATACAGCAGATAACGGGTTACCAGTTGAATATTACAGGAAACATACTGACTTATTGGCACCCATACTGACAAAAGTATATAAAGAGTCACTTGATATGGGGCAATTACCAGATACTTTAATGAGGTTTTAATTACTTTGATCCTGAAGAAAGACAGAGACCCTACAAACCCAGGGAGCTATAGACCCATAAGTTTAATAGATGTTGATGGCAAAATTCTTACTAAAGTGCTTGCCACAAGAATAGAAAGATGTATGCCATATATAGTGCATGTAGATCAAGTGGGTTTTGTCAAAGGGCGCTCTTCATCAGATAATGTTAGGCGGCTATTACATTTTATGCGGGCAAGTCGTGATGCAGACACGCCCACCGCAGCGTTCTCGTTGGACGCAGAAAGAGCATATGACAGAGTAGAACTGGCTTACCTCTTTTAGACACTGAGGGTGTTTGGATTTGGAGGGGATTTCATTAAATGGATTAAGGTGATTTACTTCTCTCAAAAATCTGGTTATAAGATTAATTGGCAGAAATTGGAGGTGATGCCTGTATCTAGGTCTTGCTCTCAGTCAGAGATCTCCAACTTTCAATTTAGATGAATCCCAGTGGGAATGAAATACCTAGGATTAAAGTTAACTGCTGATCTGTCAGATATAATAGAAATTAATTTAATGCCATTACTTCAAGAGATGAAAAATAATCTGGAAAGATGGATGATAATTAATCTCACCTTGTGGGACAAAATTAATACTATTAAGATGGTGATAGCACCACAATTTAATTATATATCAATGATGCTGCCAGTAATTGTTCCTAGTGGCATATACAAACAATTTAGGCTAATCAAATGGTTAAAGATTATTTGTGGAATGGAAAAAAGCCAAGGATTAATATTAAAAAGCTATGTTCTAATAGGGAAAAGGGGGGCTTGGCCCTTCCAAATGTAGAAATATATAATTTAGCTTTCAAATTGGCTAAGCTGGAGGCATTGGGCTAACTATGGGTATCAACCGGACTGGATAAAGATAGAAATGGCCATGGTGGCTCCGTCCAGACCCATACAGGCTCTTAGATTAGGGTGGTAGCGATTAAGCACTCTTAATGGGTGTGGTCTGAGGTGCATAGGTTGATGGGGAAATCACAATACAAGCAGGGGTATTCTTCCATATGGGATAATCCACGAATCGTGATAGGTAAACACTCATTTTGTTGGGATTCTTGGCAGAGGAAGGGTATATGTGTGAATGTTGATCTATATAAGGATGCAGTTTTTAAGTCATGTCAGGAGTTAGTGGATCAATTTCTTTTGGAGGGAAGGGGTGTATTTTGTAAATATCTACAACTAAGGAGCAATGTAAAGTGTGTTCCCACTTAACAGAAGTATAGAGGAATCCAATATGTTGCAAAACCTTTATGATTTGCCAAGTACAATGCATAGTGCCTCAACATTTTACAAAAATATAATGGAATTACAAAGTGTGAATACTGAGAATCTTAGATTAATATGGCAAAGAGATTTAGAATGTGAAATAGGTAAGGATAAATGGCATGATATAGTTTCCAAGGTTGGGTGGGCCACTAGGGATATTAGAAGCAAATTTACTCATTACAAAAATCATACATAGATACTACTATACTCCTATGAAGCTTTTTAGAATGGGTTTAGTAGAAGACAAAACAGTGTTGGATGTGTAAGGGAGAAAATGGTACATTTCTACATGCCTTTTGGGAATGTCCTGTGGTATTACCTTTCTGGAAAGAAGTATTAAGGAAACTGGGAGATTGGTTGGGACAAAGGTTACCGGAATCTCCACTGTTCTGTCTCCTGGGAGATGGCACACTTTTGCCACGAGGAGTCAACAAAAGGGCAGCATGCGCTAATAACCGCAGACCTCATCACTGCAGCAAGGCTGATACTGAGGAACTGGAAAAGCACGTACACGCCGAGGCTCACGGATGGGACTCAACTGATGACGGAGACGGCGTCTTACGAATATTTGATTGCCAGGAAGAACAATGTTAAAGGGAAGTTCCATTTAGTATGGGACTATGTCTTTTCATATATTAAGGGCCTGATACATTAAGCATGTGTTGTAACACATCACAGGTGATATAATTACAAACAATAAAGTGGTACAGAGGGGTGTTGTCCTTTAAGTTTAGTTTTGCTGTCATTTATAAGTTGGTTGTATTATTTATTGAAAAATAAATACTTTAATGACAAAGATACAGCAGATAACAGCAGAAGACCAACACAAAAGAAAGAAAATATGTACGATAAAATATGCAAATGATGCAATCTGTGCACAAAAACATAAAATGACAAATTACAAGATAGAGAGATCTAAAGTGCACTCTGTTTAGTCTTTAGCTGCAAAATAAGCAGCCTGCTCCCCCAGGTTGTTTGCATGTTCATGGCTCGGACACATTAGACTAATTTAAGACCAAATACCTTGGTCGATAAATGAGAAATAGCTCCATGTCTGAGAAAGAAACGATGTTCCAGTTAAATTCTCATTACTACCAAGCCTCAGGAATTTACATGCAATCCACTGCTTTCAAACCAACACTCTGTAGCAATACACCATATATGCACAACTGATACTAATTAAGTGTAACAGAAAATGCTGTGCAATACAAAGTATAAGCTGCAAATGCATCTGAAATGGTTTTCCTGATCTAAATCCTCTGTAAACACTAAAGCCCGTCCATGCAATATTATGACAGCACCAAATGAAAAGTACTTTATTTTCATAAATCGGAGCAAAACTGAGAGGTCTAACTTTTATTTTCACTGTTGGTGAACATAGGTGTCTAATATACAAACAAATTAAGCATTTTGGTCACGTACATAAACAGTTTTTAAAATACTACATGAAAGTCTAACAATCAATGTACTTCACTACAAAATGCATTATGTTCAATTATTGAGGATAACGGTTATGTGAAATCAAATGACAAAATTCTGAGTATTAAATCAAACATTGATTCATTTTTGATTCTTACAATTCGATTCCACCAGGCGCGTCTGCGCCATTGCTGAGCAATTATGTTTACCCAAGACAATGCAACAAACAGCGCTTCCCACACGCTTTCTGATCCGCTAAAAGTACACGCTTGGTCTATTTTTGACAGAGCCAGAGGCAAGGACACATTAAAGCACCATGGGCCCCGGTGCTACCATTTTTTCAAGGCCCTTACCCAAGCACCATCACGACTCAACTATTGCCCTGTCCAACTTGCACAAACATCAGCCAAGCTTAATTTGCACACAATAATGCATTAACAATCAGTTATGGCTGCGGTTTAGCTGTATGACTGTTCCGGCACCAAATAAAAGTCATAAAATCAGCACACGCACACACACCCTTTGCCAAGTCTGAATGGCCACAACAAAATATAGCACCACATCTGAAACAACCCTGGGAAGTTAGGCCTGCATGTACAGTATCTTGTTTGTCCACTTAAGTGGTGCAAGTGTAAGAATACTGCACGCATCAATCAGTACCAACCACAGGTATTAAAGTCCCTTCCTACCTTTAAAATGTCTTCCTCCTGGCTGTATGTGTGACAAAGTCCTTGATTAGATTGATTTTTTGATTGAAATCCATAACAATGGACCTTTTTCACCGCAGACATTTTGACTTGTCGTAGAAGGAAAAGCACAGCTGAAATTGATAACCTTAACGATGGCTCAGTTCCATCAAGTGTCCCAGTGAGATATTTCAGTGAGTCAGCATGAACAATACCAGGACCTCTCCTAAGTGGAATGCAGCCATCATGAATGGTTTTGAATACACCTGTGCTTTTCCTACTATGACATGTCAACATGTCTGCCGTGATAAAGGTCTATACTAACGTTAGTTAGCTAACCACTATTAATTGTGAAGATAAGCCTGGCTATGCAAAACTAGCCAACTACCTAAGCCTAATAACCTGTGGAAGCAGGTGGAAATTCCGCCGGCATCCTTTCACTTGCCGGCTCTGGTTTTTAGTCGTCTCGACCTCGGGGCTTGCAGCTTTGAAATATACAGTCAGCTTGAGGATTTGTATTCCTAATAACTGTGATTCCGCTGCAATATTTTTCTTTGGTTTTTGAGCTCCACTTTTTACATTTCTTTACATGAATTATTAGATTGTTAGAATTGTACTTCTCTTTTTATGGTCTTTTTATGGTTTAAATCCCCAACCCTCCCTTCAAATTTGACTAACATTGTGCTGTAGTTGCCCTGAAACTAACCTCTGCAGTCAGTAGAATTAGTTGCCCCATTAGAGACATTTAGCTGCGCAGCTGTTGTGTTTAACAACTGGCCTATGCAAAGGTCTTTTAAACAGCCTTTAATAGCTTTGCGGCGATAGCCTGAAGGAATTTGAATTAGATTGAGTTTTTGTGTGCCCTCCCCTATAGGTACTGTATGTAACAGAGTTTTTTTATTCCAAGCAATAATATAACAGAAAATAAATAGCAAGATTACACCAATACCAATACTTTTCAATCAATCATTTTATTTCTGTCATGCCAAACACTTGGCCCATCCCACATGCGATTACAAGACACCGCTATTTACCCGACATCTTCTATAATCACATATACATGTGGAGAAATACATGAATAACAAAAGCAGTACAACAAACCAATATCTACAGATCATCTTGGTAAAGACCTTATATAATTCACATGTGAGCAGCCATCTCGTTTGTGTTTTTATCTTACTCAACAAGGCATCACGCTGTTCGCAAAAAAAGAAAGGCTAGTTAAGACAAAATGGAACTCCTTTCCCACATCATTTAAACAACACATTGGACACATCCGCTTCTCTTCTTTTACATTAACAAACCGTCCAGTTTCAACAGTAGAAGGTCAAATACCAGATCTCAACTAAGCACATAGTTCTTTTAGAGATCTTTTCTTTTGGACTACTATATATATATATATATATATATATATATATATATATATATATATATATATATACACACACACACACACACACACAACATAATTCTGTTCTGTGCCATGTTCAGCTTTTAACATCATAAAAATAGGCAATTTTGGCTTAGTCCATATATCATCAGCCCACTGCTCTTTGTCCTTAAACACAGAATCTTTAAACAAACCAATATTGAGCTTTTTATTATTAAAAAAGACTCACCAAACCCATATTTTCAAAAACAATGTGCATATATCTTTAGACCAAGAACAAAGAATGTGTTTATCTAAGAGAAATATTAGCCGCATCAACCTATTGGCATCCTATTTGTAAGTAAGTCATTTTTAAAGGCCCTGCACTCCCACACAGTTGTCTCCTCATGAGGCTTTCTTCACAGCAGACTTTAACTCGTCATTGCAGGAAAAGCACAGGTAAAATACATTTAGATAACAATGGCTCAGTTCCAATAAGCTCATGCCAGTGAAACCAGCATACACAATCCCAGGATCCTGGAACTAGCTCGCCTAAATGCAATGCATCCATGTTTAATGAAGAATTTAATGTCTGCTTTTCCTGCTATGGCATATCAAAATGAAGAGGCCAAATAAACACACCTGTGTGGATGTGTAGTGCTTTATTATACTGTACAGTGTGACCAAAGCTGGCAACTGCCACATGGACCCCAGACCCAAGTGGCCCAATCGTCTTAGGTTCATTGCATCAAGTGGTTTTGGTGATGAGATGAATTGCACATTTGTTAGGGCATTTGCAACACTAAATCAGGCCAATCAAATATGTACAAACACATGTTCCTGGTAAATTACATTTCAACATGAGCAATTTATCTTTACGGTTTACATCGCAGTGAAATAATTGCTGCCTTTAAAGACTCGCTCTGCTAGACCGTCCTCCACAGCGCTGCAAAGGAGGGTCTGGCTAGTCCACACAGCATTCTGGGATGGGAGAAAAACGTGCTCTGGTTTATTGGCATTTCCCTAAACCAACCACCTGTGTGGTTAGGTCTAATGAATGTTTAATAGAGCTATTTTCCAATTTTATTTTATGAGGCGGTTGTTAATAAATGTTTCATTAACACAGTGAAGATGTCCCCTTGCATTCGTTTTTTGAAATAATGTGTTTCAAACAAAGCACTTTTGGTGAAATGTTTTGGCCACCTGGAACAGACGTGTTAACACCCTAGGCAACATTCCTTTATTACCCACTGCGGCTCTCCGTTCTCTCATTTATTTTTCCAATCCGAGATGCGCATGACAAAGTCATATCAATCATTCAGCTGTGTCAACCCTGTGCACACAGCCCTCAGGCTTGATATAAAACATTCTTCCAAGCAATATTCAGTTTGGTGGGGGAGATGAAAAGCAAACCAACTCAGCCACTGCCAGAAAAAAAAGGAACTCATGACTAGCAACATCGAGGTCTTTGCACGGCTTTGAAGTGCCCTTTGAATGGAAGATATTTGTCTCAGGCTCCGGTTGAAATCTCCCCGGACCACACGGTGCTGGCCTTCATCTGTCCCTCCGATGCAGCGCCATGCCCGAATGGCTTCAACAACAAAAAAAGAAAAACCTTGCACGCCAATTAATACCTACAGGGCCTCTCACAGAGTCCCCCCTCCCCTACAATTACTGCAGTGTGTGCTCAGATTGTAACAATGTCCACCTGCAGAGAGTGTTAGATGTTCTCTTGAGCCAACTGCCTGTCTGTTTTCACCATACTTTGTGAAAGGGTTCTGCAGGTAGCATGTGTCATTAATTTAATTTATGTTTTTAATAGGGCTGTCAATCGATTAAAAAAAATTAACTAATTCATTTCACAATTTGCTGTAATTAATCACGATTAATCGCTTTTTTAAATTGAGACTGAAGCTTGTAATAATGGATATTTAAATGTTAAATCACTTAACTTTGCAAATTTGAAGAAAAAACAAACAAGGAAAGGTTCTGCTAAGTTCAGAATGTTAAATATCTTTCAGAACAACAGCAGCAACAATTTGGCTTATTTAGTCCTGCTGAAGGCTGCTGAAACGGCTAGAAACGGTCTGACTTGAGAGCAGATTTTTGTCACCGTCCCGGCTGCTGTCGCCTGCTCTCGTCTACTTTACAGGCGAGGCGCAGTTCATCTCCAACGAGCCGAGAGTTCAGTCGCCGGCAGGGCAGTCGGGACTCACCCGGAAATGGCGAGCGGAATGAGGTGACTAGAGTCTCTCAAAATCTGACGAAAATCTTCTAAACTGACCTTTGTTGAGCTGAAATGAAGACAGATTCAGCAACTGCACGGCCTATTTCTCGCTTAAAATGTTTTCAGAAACATGTTTCAGTGAACTATTTTAGTACAATATGAGTTTGTATTCTGAACGGCCGCCATGACAGTCTGGCTCTCAATACCCGGAGAAAACAAACCCATGTGACGCGTTCGTCCAATCAGCTGCCGGTTTACATTACTTGGGCAACAATCACATCATGTATAGAGTTGGTGGGCGGGGCTTATGGTTGCTTCTGCTGGGAACAGCGGTCTTCTGGAAGACTTGGAGTTAAGCTTTTCTTTGAGAAAAGAACGGCACTGAAGTCATTCTTAAAAAAGGAAGATGTGTTCGGAGTTTTGCCCGTCCGGATACGGCAAAAGTTTAATCTATCAACTAGCTTCGCTACCTTCTTTGTTGCTCTGCCTGGTTGTAGCGCTATCCTATTAGATGCAGAGGGAATTTGTTTATCCCGCCCCTCGGATTGAGCTCCGTCAATGGTGAGTTCTGTTGTCAGGCTAGTCTCATATCAATGTCAATATAAATTCAATATATATTGCACAGCCCTACTTGAAACAAATTGCAAAGTGTTGTCCAAACACGTCAAATGGCCAGACTTGAAGGCAGGGCATGACTCTCTGGATGGCCTGAGTGAAATATATCAAAAACTACAGGATCCATTACCATGACATGTTGCACATACATTCATATTCCCCAGAAGATGAATCCTAATGACTTTGGTGATCTCTTGACATTCCCTCACCGTGACGTTGACATTTGTAGAATGTGTCATCAACTATTAGGTGGATTTCTATGACATTTGGAGCACGACAATTTCATATTAATGAACGTCTGTTACATTCAGGCCAAATGAGTCGATACAAAGCTAATTCTCTCTGTATTTCTCAGTATGGCTAGGTTTACACAATGGTGTAGTCCGGCAAATTTCGCACACAGCAGCTCGTGTGATGCGTTTTACGTCACAGCTGAGACGAAGAGATCTGCTGCAACAGGTAAAGGCGTGGTGAAAACCCAAATAACGAAATGTTTCAGTTAGTGAATGTACCGATAAGAAATGCCCTACACGTTCAGCAGAAAAGAAAGTCACAAAAAGAAAGTGACTGACATTCCCACCAAATTTCTGTTGCATCTAAATTACAAGATAATTTATCCCTCCTGAAGAGTCCATGTTTTTTTTAATCTTCCGTGTCCTGCTTGATTTGAAGGGATAAATGCTGCGTGGAGGAAGGGTGGGGGTGAAGGCTTGTACCATGTGGAGTTGCCGACACTGTTGTTGTACATTAGTTCCTCATGGGGGCGACATAAACTACACACTATAGCTTTAAAAGGTCCAGTGTGTGGGAATTTCTCCCATCTAGCGTTGAGATTATATACTGCAATCAACGTATATCGTATCGTAAAGTACGTATTACAGCTACGGTAACCTTCACGCTTCAAAAAGCCGGTCTCTTGCGCTTTTCCTGAAATTTGGATTTTGAATACGTGTGGTCCTCCATGTTTCCTTCTTCAAACTTGCCGGGGCCGGGAAGCTACGATACCCATTAGCAGCACCTGTGAGTTTATCATGTGACAGAGAAAACATGAAAAGGCGGAGCAGTATGTCCTGTATGTCCCTTACCGGCTAACGTATTTCAAGATGGCGCATAAATATGGAGCGTCTACCCCAGTTCAGGTGAATGCAAATGTATATTTCAAGCCAAAAGGAATACTTGGAATTGATGGTGGTGGTAAATATTCATAAAAAAGGACAAGTTTGTGAACGGGCAACACAGATTTTGATAATGAACAGCTAAACACGTAACACACTGGACCTTTAATGCTGCCCTCAGGTAGAACAGGAATAACTTTGGTGATCTTCTGACCTTTTCATAAAGCTCCATCATCAGGTGAACATTTTAATTTGTCCGATACTTTAGTTTATGAGTAAATCCATGCAAAAGAAATGACATTCCCATCAGCCTCAGCCTTACTTTGTATTAAGCTAATTAGCAAATGTTAGCATGCTAACATGCTAAACTAGGATGGTGAACATTCAATTATTCCTGCTACACATCAGTTTGTTAACAACCATATTATCAGCTGTTCAGCATATATTGCTCTACCAAATTAACTAAAGAGACCAGGGAGGCTGGCATAACGTTCCACACGCCAGCTTAGATTATATTAGATCTATATATTTTTTTTTAGATATACAGTAGGTCAACTAATACTACAAAAAGGTCAGTGAACTACTGTACGTAACTTTCCCATTAGCTACCAACAGACAAGTTATTGCTGATTGCTAGCTCTCAACAGCATTGATCGGTTAGCTGAACAGATCATTTATAACGAGCAAACATTGTTTTGTTAGCTTCACAAACTTAGCTAAAAGGTAACATTTTGTTAAACAAAGTTATTAATATTACCCTAACATTAACATTTAGCCATCTATGGTCAGTATCAGCAGACTGTCAAACACAAAAGAATTCCCTCTTTGGTCAGGAACCAATCTCGATAAAAAATACAGGAAGGAGGAATGCACTCTATAAACTAATGTCAACTAACTGACATCAGGGTCAACTCTGTGAAATAATTGTATCACTTTAAAATGAGATTTTATCAACGTCAGATGTAAACAGACAATGCAATCATAAATGTGTTCAATCAACATCTGCACTAAATTCTAGGAATCTCAGGAGCCCTGCAATATATCGATATTTTATTGATATTGTGATATGAGACTAGATATCGTCTTAGATTTTGGATATCGTAATATGGCATAAGTGTTATCTTTTCCTGGTTTTAAAGGCTGCATTACAGTAAAGTGATGTCATTTTCTGAACTTACCAGACTGTTGTAACTGTTATATTATTTGCCTTTACCCACTTAGTCGTTATATCCACATTACTGATGATTATTTATCAAAAATCTCATTGTGTAAACATTTTGTGAAAGCACCAATAGTCAACACTACAACATTGTTGCGGTATCGATATCGAGGTATTTGGTCAAAAATATCGTGATATCTCCATATCGCCCAGCCCTATTTTTAGTCATCAGTTCTGATGCACTACAGTTGCCTAAACTAAGCATAAGGCACAAGCAGCAGAATGTAATTTTGAGTAACAATAATAATAATAAAAAACTACATTTCTCGCTTTTTGGTCAGGAAAACAATCTTGATAAAAAAAAAAAAAAAAACTATCAGCAGTCAATTTTCCAAGGTGGAATACACTCTCTAAACAGAACCTGTGTATTGCATGCCAATGTCCAGGCCTGTGGGCTGGATCTTGCCTGCAATGAATTTTCATCATTGAGAAAGTGAATCTGTTCAAGCGGTTTCTCCGAGCTATACAAGAATGAATAAAAGAAGGAAATCTCGTCTGAAGAAAGAGGGAGAAAAAAAAAAAGAGATGGCAGACTGATTACTTAAAGAGTAGCCAGTGTCTCATTTGCCATTAAACCCTTATGAATTTGACGATGTGCTATTTCACACAGCAACGGGGGCTAAGCTGATTTTATGGAACCGGAAATCTGTTATGCGACGAGGCTTTTATGTTCCCCAATCTACTGCACACAAATGTACACAGATGCAATACACATCATGATTATGCATGATGCTGTGAAAGCCTTGAATGTGAAAACAGTCGGCTGGAAAGCCAAATGCGACGTGAAAACTTTATTCGGCTCCCGTTTTGTGAGCCTGCAGCAAATGTGCACGCCATGACAACTCTCCCCTCAAGGTTGAGGAACTCAATTTTTAAATTTTTTACATATTCATTTGCAGCTGACACGGGGAGCCTGCCAGAGTACTGGCAGGAAGTACTGAATGAATTACATTTCAGAGCGGAAAGTCTCTGTCTTTTCATCCCCTGCATGATGCCACAGCTCTTTCTATGCACGGATACTACTTGGAAGCACTTACTTGTGGGAACAAATGTTCTCTGTGATAAGAATCAAGGAATCTATTCATAGGTCCAGCTGCAAAAGACAAAACACCCTCTGAGTTCAAGGATAAGCTTGCATTAAAGAAAGGTGTGAGGTGAAAAAGTGAGAGCAAACAGGTAAAGATAGGAGGCGGAAGTGTCAATGGACCTCCTGTGGGGGAAGAGGTTTTCATCGCCAAGGGCTGGAAAGATCCTCAAAGGTAGAATTCTCAGCACCAGGCAGAGAATCATCAATCAGTCCATCAGTTAAAAGAAATCACATGTGCCTTTCACAGACCATATTAAGAGAGAACAGTCTCAGGATGGGGTTTAATGCTGTTAGATTGTGTTGTACTGTATGATGTGAATGGTTTTCCTATTCTCATGAAGTGAATTGCTTTCATGTAATTTGCTTGCTGGGCCCCTGATTTTGATTTGGGCCTTTTTTGACCTCACTTCTTCCCAGCTCCGTGGAACTCTGAATCCTCAAAACCTGTGGACATTCTTTTCAGTTTTTGGACTGGAATATATAGACACAACTGTTGTATTTTATATGAAATGGCAGTTTATTTTTTGTTTTGATTCATCCTGTATTTTTGCTGTTTGTCGGTTTCTGACTGTTCTGCAAAAAATCTTTAAAATAAAATTATTTAAAAAAAAGAAATCACATGTAAATGTCTAGGCCTTTTTGAATCTCTATGAACAGATATGAATGCAGACTCTGTAGACATAATCAGAAGCGTTCTGGTTTCCGTTTGTAATCCGAGTAGTATTGACCATATGATAGCATATTCGCTGGCTACACCTGAATCCAAGAAATTTTGCCCGCTGCATACCATGTACATCATAAACTATTCATCCTCCAATAATGTAAAAACAAAATCCATATTCCAGTCATGTAAATAATATGACTTTCACAAACCATGAAAGAAAACATCCCATGTAGTACAGAGCACAACTACGATCAGGCAGCCAGACCCAGCCCAGCACAGCTCATGGGCTATATCCAGCCAATCAGAGGCACAGAGAGACAGCATGTTCAGCCATATTTGTGGGCTCCCTATCCTTTTTTCATCCTTTACATAATCAGACAAGTGTTCACCTTTGCAGTTGCTGACAAGTGTCAGGGAGACAGCACCTAAAAATGTATTCCTATATGTTATTTTTATGGTGTAGGAAAGTTCAGCAGTCTGAGGCTGAGCCTCGCAGTGCTGCCTGCTGAATAAAAATAGTCGGTAACCATCGCATCTGTGTTAGGACAAAGTGTGAACAAAGGTTCTGAGGGAAACCAAAAGACACCCAAGACACTCTGTGGCAGGAGCTGATCGTTTCCGAGATTGGGCCTTTCTTCCCATGTTCTACGTTCTATGATGATATTTTCCCCTAACAGCTGCCGGTGTAAATCTGCAGCAGCTGCCAAAGTCCAGCTGACACAGTGTGAAGCCCTGTCATAGCTCTTCTGTCACCTGAATTGTCTCGCAGCATTGCAGGGTTCGAAAAAACGGCAGCTTCTTCATTTGTTTTCTCTGATCTCATTCATCCATAACAAGCACAAAGTTACAAATATCTTCTCAGTCCAGCAGTGAGGACTTGCCATGCTGTGTCACAAGTGTCTGAAATATCTTATTTACTTCTATAATCTGTGCAAAACAACTGATGTATCAAAAACCAAACAACACTAAAATGCAGCCTGTTGCTTCAGGTGTTAGGATGCTGTGAGAGCTTTTTGCAATACTAAAGGTCACTATAAACTTGAGCGATGGGCAGTTAATGATACCTGAAGTCTTTCAGAAGTCTGGATATTTGCATATGTAATGTTATTAAATCTGTTTATTGGTTGATTTATTTTGCATTAGTTACTTAGGCTGCCGGATAAATTGTTTCCGACATTCCAAGTTGAAGCTGTTTTTGATACAATATAGTTAAAGGGCCACTTAGCAAAACAATATCAACAGGTCCGATTAGTAGCTGTTTTGTTTGGAACTTTCACCCACATAAGGGGATGGAGTTTGCTCAGTTGCTATAAGTATGGCTCATAGTCATATACAGTCCATATGAGCAAACTCCAGTGCCTGATGAAGACCATGAGATGCTGTTAATAAGCTGTGGTGATATGTAGCTCATAAGTGGACCTTACATGAAACCTGTATTAACTGATATTTTACAAGCTGTAAACCCAACATTGAGATATTATCAACTTATAAAGTTGATGTGGTGAACCTATCGGCAAATAGGGGTGTCCCGATTCTCCAAATCCTCCATTCGATTACATTTTTTTTTTAAAGCACAGGTTGCTATGCCATTTTTAGACTAGACTTTTATGCAATATAATATCTGACTTTTGTTCACAATGTACCACACTACATTGTCAAATTTAAAACATTTATTAACAACATAATGTAACAATAACTTATATCTATAACCTGCCATCTAGTTTCTCTTTTGTAACTGCAGTCTTCTTCACAGAAGATGACATTCAAGTTCACAACAAAACAAACTAAAACCAATAAAACAGCCATGTCCATAGTGTTGTCTGAACAATTAAGTGTCTTAACAAACTATTTCCCAACGGTTAGTTGTGCTGCCAGTGGAAGAATACGGTACACGCACATAGCAGAGCTCGCAAACTGTGGCTTTTTTGTCGACAATGCGAACGTTGTCAACATAACTTACTGGAAATCCAAAATACTTCCACACCGGCGACTTCAGTGAAAGAGGAGGGGGCTCAAGTTCTGTCAATGGGTCTCCAGCATCTGCAGTTGCCATGCTATCTTTTGACTGGCTCTAGCTAAATTAAAACTAGGTTGACTGGCAGCACTTCAACATTAGTGATGACGAACTGACCGAAGAGCCGGTTAATTAACCCGAGTCGTGTCAATGAACCGGGAGAATGAGCCGACTCACTCCTGATTTTTTTTTTTTATCTCATTCGTGCCCGACAGCGCTTCGCTCAAGCTGACTGCGATCGCTGTATGCTCCGTTGTGCGTAGCTGGTCTTCTTCTGATACTGTGTGTGTGTGTGTGTGTGTGTGTGTGTGTGTGTGTGTGTAGTAATCTAGCTTATTAGCGCCTCCACTGGAGTGGTGGTAGAATCAATCAGGAAATGGGCTACCTCGAGCAGGCTACACATGTGGTTTTTTTTCCGTTTGGCAAGCCAACCGGACATGACATGGGCGCGTGCCAGCATCTACGATTCCATTTTTTTATTCAAAGTTCGAGATTGTGACTTAATTTCGGTCGATATCGAAATCGTGACACCCTTATTGGCAAACAGTTGCCGATTTACACATCTAGCAGACACTTAGCAACACTATCATTCATTTTGAGTCGTGTTTCTGGCCAAAAGGCAAACTCAAGTCCAATAGCCATTCTGTTTTAGCTCTGTTGTTGGTCTCCACAAACTCATGAGAAACCCATCTGGCTCTGTTCATCAGCTAGTCGATGCATTTTCTGCCATTTGATGGAGGGTAATTAGTTTATAGTGGTTTTTTTATTGAAAACAGCTGCCTGCTGTGGCTTCAAAAGATGCTGAGAGCGGTGAGACTGGCGATAAAAACACGGTAATATAACAAAACGACCACATAGCCGAAACAATTAGCTAAAAGATGCTAAAAAAGTACCTTAGAACTGAGGGGAACTTAGAGTGTGGGGGTAGTCTTCTGGGGTTCATCAATACTAGTATCATCTTAAGTGCGGCTTTAAGATTATTTTTATTGTTAAACTACTTTTTTAATAATAAACTTTGATGCACTGTATCAAACAGCCAAAGTAAAAGTTCTTAAAGTGCGTGCACAGCAGGATGTATCAAAGCTATCCAATTTCATTGTCAGTTATGCTGAAATATTGTGGGACCGTTTTGCACCTCATTCTCATTCACAGCTTTAGCTTTTCAAAAAGTCAAAATGGATGCCACCTTAGTGAATGATGCAGGCACCACTTTTGTGACAAATGCATCCCCTTCCAAGACCTCTGGGATAATATTTATGGCTTTTAAAAGTTTGAATTGATGGTTATGGGTCAGAGGACCTGATATATCAGAGTGGCTGCTCATCTTTATCCCACACAGTGCTATTCACTTTTTCACAAAGTGGCTAATGTAAGGTACAGCATGTCAAGTGTTTCCTTTTATGTCTGTAAACCATAGACTGCTGCTATGAACATAGGCTTGGTGGTGTTTTTCAAACTAACATCACTGCCTCAGCTTTTAATTCATGGTTTATGAGACTACCATTTCCAAACTTTTCTATTTGCCATTTTTATGTTGGTGTTGATCATTTACTTTACTGTAACTGCAGCTTTAATTAACAAAATGGAGATTGTTTTTCTGTGTGGCACGTGAACAAATGAACCAACAAACAATGAAGAAGGTTGTGGTGCTGTTGTATTGTTTTGCATTATACTGAGAGATGTTTCTGTCCGACTTGTTAAAATCTCGAGGGCAGGCTACATATTAGAGCAGTGATTTTCAACCACTGTGCCGTGGACACAATAGTGTGCTGTGAGAAATCGTCCTGTGCGCCGTGGGAAATTATCCAAATTTTACTGAATTGGTCCAACAATTTTTTTTTATTGAGTTACTGCAAATAATTGCATAATAATGGCATTGTTGCGCATCTGTGCCTGCAATGTGATGACTGGCAGAGAAATGAAATACTATTCTGTGGCAGTAGGTGGCAGTATAGCGCAATAATGATGTTTATTTAAGATAATAGAATTACCTTTTGCGCGCATTGGCAGTGACAGGATGTAAGCAGTAGGGCCGAGATCAGCGATGTAAGCCTGCAACAGCGATGGATACATTTTAAAAAAGGAAAAATGCAGATTCTGATCTTATTAGGCTACAATGTGTCATTTTGTAAAATCTTTGGTTGGTGGTGTGCCGCAGGATTTGTTTTATGTAAAAAATGTGCCGTGGCTCAAAAAAGGTTGAAAAACACTGTATTAGAGACAACTCTCCATATAATGCACGTTGACGTTGTGCACAAGATAAAAACCGAGTCTCCACTTAAAGTGCTCATATTATGTTCATTTTCAGGTTCATAATTGTATTTAGAGGTTGTACTAGAATAGGTTTACGTGGTTTAATTTTCAGAAAACACCATATTTTTGTTGTACTTCACATTGCTGCAGCTCCTCTTTTCACCCTGTGTGTTGAGCTCTCTGTTTTAATTACAGAGTGAGGCATCCCACTTCTGTTCCATCTTTTTTGGGAGTCGCACATGAGCAGTAGCTAGGTAAGGACTACTAGCCAGTCAGAAGCAGAGTATGAGGACGTGCCATGCTAGCAGCTAGGCGAGCATTATAACGTGTGTTACAAAGTGACCACGTTTGTCTCTGAAGTAAAGGCTGGACTACAATAGAGCTGTTTGGAGCAGTTGGTGAACAGTGTTTTCTGTTGGAGATGGTAAGTCCCTTTGGGGGGGACTTTGGGCTTTTTCACTTTGTAAACCTATAACATGCACAAAAAATATATATAACACAATACAGGAAAGGGAAAAAGCCAAAAACCATAATATGAGCACATTAGAAAGTAGTATTAGTTTACTTGACTATCAACACACAATGCACAAAAAGTTGGCTAGCTATCGTAAATATTGGTAGTAACGCTTCAGCTAGAGGTGAAACAATTATCGGTTAATCAATTAGTGAATCAACAAAAATTCAATAGGTGATGATTTTGGAAACTGAATAATCCTTTCATTAATTTTTTTCAAGTAGTCTCGCATTGCCAGACCTATATCCGGGTTGTTTGCATTTCTTTGAACCAATCACAATGGTCTTGGGCGGCGCTAAGCTCCGGACGCAGCGACGGTGGCTCTTAGGGCTGCAACTAACGATTATTTTAATAATCGATTAATCTGTCGATTATTTTTTCGATGAATCGATGAATCGGATAAAAAAAAAAAAAAAGCATTAATTTAAATCAACTCAATACATACATACTTGTTGTTTTAGTTAATAGTTGTGTAAAGGTAAGTAACCCAAATAGCAGATACAGATACACACAGACTGACACGCAGAGACACACACACACACTTATTCATTAAATTATTACCATCATTGTAGTAAGTGCAAGTTAAGTTCATTTATACACCACACACTAATATATTTGTCAACAATAACTGATATGGGACAAGCACATAATATATACATGACAACAGATTGAAAAATTAATGGGCCAAAAAAGGCGAGTGAATAAAACCGTGTCTTTAGTCTTGCAAACTATACCACCCCTGCTTTACTACTGTTATTACCGAGCTAACGCTAGCTTGTCATGCTAGTCAGCTGGATAACGAGTAAACAGCAGCACCAGAAGAGCTACTGGAGGGACGGTACGTTCCTCACTTCAGAACGGAACAGAAGTAGGATAGTGTAGTGACTTTACCCTGCTGTTGAACTCCCTTCCTCCTCATCAAGGACTCCAACATGTTTACGTTTTAGGTGCTGACTCATCACCGTGGTGCTCCCCTGCCATGCCGTGTTGCTTTTGCTTATCTTGCAATTAACACGTTTCTGATTTATTTAGTGTGAAATGCTCCCACACCTTGGATGACTTGGGTCGTACTGATTTCTCTGCCTCCGCTGAGTGTTTCAGAACAACGTTACGGGTCTCTCCGGTCTCTCTCCGTATTTCCTCTACCCCCGCTCTGCGTTTTTTTTCTTTTCTTCCGCTCCGCGCTGTTCCGCTCCGCGCTCAACTCAAAAAAAATGTTAATCTCCGCTACTGAGTGGCGTAATAGTTGCGCGACACAACGAGTCGATAATGAAATTCGTTGCAAACTTTTTTAGTAATTGAATTTTATCGATTTTATCGATTCGTTGTTGCAGCCCTAGTGGCTCTGCAAAAAAGTCTTGAGAAGGAACTTGGTTTGATGGAACATATAAGCCCCGCAAAAGAGAACGCCACATACACACAATACACAATACAGTAACGTGAGCTATTTAAATTAGCTGGATACATGGTTAAACTGGTTAAAATATTTCAATATTATATCGATATCGTGATATGAGACTAGATATCGTCTTATATTTTGAAGAATTGTAATAGCGTTACATGGTTAGTTTTTCCTGGTTTCAAAGGCTGCATTACAGTAAAGTGATGTCATTTTCTGAATTTACCAGACTGTTGTAGCTGTTCTATTATTTGCCTTTAACCACTTAGTCATTATATCCACATTATGATGGTTATTTATCCAAAATCTAAATGTGGAAGATATTTTGTGAATGCACCAATTGTCAACCTTACAATATCGTTGCAATATCGACATCGAGGGGTTTGGTCAAAAATATTTTGATATTTGATTTTCTCCATATCGCCCAGCCCTAATCCAGTCTATTTTTCAACAACAAAAAACATATTAAAAGGACATTAGAAAATTGTGATGGGAATGTTTCACTATTTCCTGACATTTCATAGACCTATAAAACAACAAGAAAAATAACAAGAAAACATTGGAAAGATGAACTACTGACGAAAACGATTATTAGCTACAGCCCTAAAAGAAGGAAAAAAACAGCAATGCCCCAAAAAGGTTGTGCCGTGTGAGGCGGCCAATGGGGTGGCCAGGATTTGTGGCGCTCCTTCATGCTAAACTAGGGATTAAATGCACATGTGAGATGCTGGTCCATCAAAAATGGGTTTGTGTTGGTCAATATACAGTGCATGAAACATGGCCAAACAACTGACTGACACAAATATACACTGATGAATCAAAGTAATTACATAATGTATAAGAAAAGAGAAAACATAATACATAGTGATCATGGACCCAGACTGTCCTATTCATATTTAAGGACCCTTTGAGGACCTTAGGCAACTTTTTCCCTATAGACATAAAATGTACACATAAACAGTACTGTAATTCAACATTCAAATGCGAAAGGAGTGAATGTACACCTGTTCTGGGTATGGGCAGCATTTACCGGATCAAAACCGATCCATCTCATGCATTATTGAATTCATTTGGATGTGAAATGCCAACAAACATTTTACGAATGCCGAAAGCCAACTCAGCGGAGCCGCTCCAGGCTGGGAATCGGTATGACATTTTATACGAGAGCAGTATCTTTGAGAGAGAGCTGCTCTTGTTTTTTATCCTCTGGAATGTGTCTTCTAATAGTTGTTGTACCATAATGTATTTGATTTCTTCCCCCTTTGAAAGTTCTGACACTTGGAACTTCTAAGAGCCTCAACAAGGATTTTTATGAACGAGCTATAAAGAAATCTCACATCATGCTTTAAACTAAATGCTGACTGCCTTCATGTACACATAAAATAATCCTAAAGACGTCTCAGTACACTCATTTATCTTTAAACACCAGCAGTGTACGACTTCTGCTTCCTTCAGTTGTTGCAATATACGAGACAGCCCTTCGTAAAAAAGAACAACTAAATATGCTTTAGACTCCTCTAACCTAACAAGTAAAGCATCCACAATGTATCAATAGTTGTGAGAATGACCTTCAGAGATACACAAATCATATTATAACATCAAAGGCTTGATCAAGCTTTATGAATCATTCATGAGCGCTCGCCAATGATGCCAGAAGTTGTGCAAGAGTCGTCTGAGTGTGCCAGACTTCAAACGAGACATATTATACAACACATATGCATAGCCGTCCAATAAAATGTGTTAATGGATGCAAACTGCCTACAGCCTTTTTTTTTTGCCGGAGTCATAAAGCTTCAGGCATTAAAGCATAATTTATTTCATTCAAGGTGAGGTCTAATTTTCCTTATTGTCAGTGCCCCGCGCATCGAATCCACCAGCTCACCAGATATTGATAGTAGCATGCAGGGGCATTTCTCCTAATTAAATAGCAAGCACAAAAGGTAGCTAACCTATGTAGATTCTGTACATTTATATCATTTTGAGGAATGGAACAGCTTCAAGCAAGTGAGCTAATTTGATTGACCTTTGAGTCTCTTCATCGATCGACGAATAGATTTACGGTAAATTAACATTCAGCGCTCATCTTGCCTTTAATGACAATGGATACGTTTGTGTTATTTGCCTCCAATATTGGGTCTATATTGAGTATATTTTAATGGCATGTTGCTTTTTGCTGCAGTGAGGGGATTTGTTTCTATTCTATGGACTTACACAACATCAATCAGCAGCTAACTGAAAGAATACAAGGCTGGTTTCTGTGTCACTGTCTTAGGGAGCATGTTCACTTTTTCAACTCAATGACTTTATCAAAATGCTTATTGAGGTTAGTCTTAGGTAGAGCATCAATCGGTAACAAAATTGATATATGAAATTAAATAATAAGCTATGGTGAAAGTGCGTTGCAAGCCGTTGTACAAAAGGTAAAGACGGATTATGCAGAAAGAAACACCACTCTGATATTTAAAAAGACAGCAAGACGGTTGTGTCTGTTAGGGGTGGGAATCTCAATCCCAATTTGATTCCGATAATAGGATACAAATTCAATTCAGAATCTATTCTAAATCCAAAAGTCTCAATTCATGTGAACTAAGATTGGCTCAGCAGCCAAAGTGAGACAGAGCTTTAAAGTGGATCAATTAAGGTGATAGCTAGTCTTGCGCTGCCAGACCATCTCCAGCACAAATGGTCGTATGGTATATCGATACACAGGTGCAAAGTATTGATCCATTATTATAAATGTGTTGGTCAGTTCGTCTGCTTAGCAATCTCATTTTGCAGCAATAAAATTGAAGTGAGATGAACAAACAGAGAAATGTATCCTTTTAGATCAGGGGTGTCAAACTCAGTTTCCCTAAGGGCCAGACTGGAAAATGAGAATCACATTGAGGGCCAGACATGTAGAGATTATTGAAATGTGTTTATTTAAGAGAAAAAGTAATGTATTTTGACTGCATGTCTCATATACTGTAGTCTTGTCACTTACATTTTGGGACCTCATAAAGCCCCAAAACAAGTTCGGCAAAAAAGTTCCTCAGCCAGCAACAAATACGTTGAAAAAAGCGCCAAAAAAGTTGGAAAAAGGCCTGAAAAAAAGCGTCAAAATTGTCTGAAAAAGTGCCAAAAACACCAGAAAGCGCCAAAAACTTCCAAAAGAGTGGCAAAACATTGAGTAAAGCGCCCAAACTGTTAAAACAAAGTGCCTAAAGCATTGAAAAAAATTGCATAAACCATCGGGTGAATTTATTGTGAACCTAAATTGAAATGCGGCTCGAATCAAAACCAGCGAGGGGCTGGATTTGGCCCTCGGGCCTTGAGTTTGACACGTGTGTTTTAGATAAAACAGAAAATTTGAAGTTGGTAATACATTGCAATATATCGGAGAATATTGCAATATGTTTAAAATCGCAATAATATCGTATCATGACATAAGTATCGTGATGATATATCGTGAGGCCTCTGGTGATTCCCTCCCCTACCGCATGTATTGTCTGCATGTGAAATACCCAGAAACCCTGGTCTCAATAATGAGATAGACGGGGGTGCCATCTTTTCACTCAAGTCATTAGTGCAGCACAGTACAGTTGTCTGTAAGTCCCTGCAGACAAGGATCCTGATGAAGACGTGAGGCGAAACGCATTTTATTTTGTAACAAGTCCTACAGAGTGCCTTGGATTGTTATTGAAGGAGACATGCATTTCTACATGACCTGTTTGCACCCATGCAATGAGGACTGTGTTTGGGTGAGTCCTTTGGAAGCAGCTCCCTGCTAGATGGAAAAGCCAGTGGCCCAAAAAAGTGCAAGAAACTGTAAGAAAAGGAGAAAAAAAAAACTTGGATTTACACACAGAAGCTTAAAAACTGGAAGCTGAACTACAATCAGAAACAAATCAAATCAACAACTGACGTCATTGATTCTCTCGAACAAAAACTTCCAATTCGAGAACAAACTTAAAAGAAGAGATGGAGAAACTGATAAACCCATTGAAACGGGAAAAATGTGCATACGTGGACTCACAGATCCACCCCCCCACCCACAAGAACAAAAGAATGTCTTGAGCCTCATTCAACCTCCCCACAAGTGAAGAGAAAATCACACCAATACAACCTGTTCCGAAGATGAGATTGATTCTTTACAGTACCAGCACGCCCGATCCAATCAAAACGACAATGAGGGAAAAAAAAAAAAAAAACAGGACAACACAACAGAGGAGGGCAAACAGAGACCATACATCAAAAGACATCACTGCAGCAAATCTGATCAACATCTCAGACATACCCCTTCCCGAAGAATGTGTGTCGATACTATCCAAAGGGCTAAGCTATGCTCCAGCACACAAAACAAGTGAGTTGAAAACGAAAATAGATCTTTTCAGATTGTACAGAAATGTGCACCTCAGAATCTGGTACAACCAAAATCCAGTGAACTACAATCAACAAAGTCAAGGGTAACACAGGAATACATTCATTTAAACCCAGATTGACCCTTTTTCCAACCAGTAATAATGCTTGTCTAAATGCCTTCGCCAAAAAGGTTTCTCATGATGTGGAAAACCTTTTGCACAGTAAGAAAACAACAGCCAGGTTCAACTTAACCAAAACAGAATCACAAGCAATCAACTGGCTAAGGAACATTGAGCACGTTTACATGCACACCAATATTCCATTATTATTCCGGTTGGATATTGTGATAGGGCTTTTTCCGAATATAGCATTTTCCGATTAAGACGTGGGATATTCCGGTATTATTCGAGTTTTAGAGACATTCTTTAGACATGTATACAGAACATTCAGAATATGTGTCTCAATTGGGGTTTTACCGCAGGCTCATGGTCAGCGTTGTGCGTTGCTATGGTGGCTGTACACAAACCAACCAGACAACAGTCTGTAAGGCTGCAGACCCGATAGGAAAGAGAAACACAGCTACTTTTAAACACGATTGAAGACTTGGATATCAACAGGATTTTGGATATGCGCACACATCACTACGCCAAGCTTTTCAAGGAGCTGGTTGAAGGAATGAAAGAGAGACGCTGTGTTTGCATGCTCCAACAAGTCCGCCACCGCTGGTAGACTTTGAAAAGATCGTATATTGCACAGCTACATGTAAATGTGAATATTAGTGGAATATTCACTTTCATTAGCCATGTCAACAGCTTAGTCGGGAATATCGTCTTTTTTGGAATAAGGGCAAAAAACGGAATACTACGTGCATGTAAACGTAGTCAATGATGATGTGGTTATATAGAGTGCTGACAAAGGATGGGGGGGTGGTCATAACTCAGTATGTCCAAGAAGCACACAGACACAGACAACTGAATGAAACATTATTATTCTCTCATCGACTCAAATCCTTTAGAAAACCTATGATGTAAACTGGAGGAAATACTGAATAAGGCAAAAACAGAACACTGGATTACAGAGAAGAGTTTGCATTTCTACTCTGAAAAAAAAGACTGCCCAGTTTCCATATGTTGCCAAAAATTTAAATTTAGTTTTGGCTTATGATTGTTTTGTTTTTGCTGCTTGGCAACAAACAGGCATTAGGTCACCAACTGGAATGGAGCGTGCATTAACTTCCAATCTAGGAGCAAACCTGCTTTTTTCCAGTGTGACAAATTTCTTCTGATTTTATTTTGTAGTAACGAGTAACTAAGATGCTTAGGGTAAATGTCATGGAGTAAAAGTATACATTTTATTTAGGAAATGTAGTGGGGTAAAAGTAAACGTTTCCAGAGATATAAATAAGTACAGTACAGATACGTGAAAATTTTACTTACATACATTTTATTTAGGAAATGTAGTGGGGTAAAAGTAAACGTTTCCAGAGATATAAATAAGTACAGTACAGATACGTGAAAATTTTACTTAAGTACAGTAACAAAGACAATGACCCTGATGAAGATGTGTACGTAAGTCAAAATGCATTGGTCATTTAAAAATGCATTGCCATGTAGAATAAAGGCATTTTATTATTAAACTGAGACCAGTTTCCGCCCATGCAATGAGCCCTTCACAGGATGAACTAAACACATTTCCATCCCAAGTTCTGTTTGCACTAGTCTGTCTGCTCCTAGCATGTCTCCCTCACTGTTCAGTGTGCACACTCACTGTGCTCGTCTCTTCACTGTGGTTATGAATAACATAGACAGCACTTGTCAGTGAGCAGATGTTGAGGCTGACGGCTAAGGCAAGATGGAAGATTATGGTGAGGAAGATTAATAAAGAAAATAGAGAGTATGCCCACACATGACTAATACCAATTAGCTGTTTCTGTTGGAGTCAGCTGTTTATCAGAGGAAGACCCGGGTGCGTGCTCATAAATAACAATGTCAGGATGAATAGACTGCCTTAAAGCAACACCAAAGATTATTTTGTACCTTAAAATAATGTTTCCAAAATCGTTTCAGTGGTTCATCAACTCGTAACAGGATGAACGGCACTTCTGCATTCGCTTTGCGGCTCTCTACCGGCTATAACAATGCAGCAATGCTTTTTGGCAATAAATCTTATACCGTTGGAAAGCCTGTTTCAAATGGTGCCCCATTTGTAAGGAACATGCATTTGTGGGATGAGCAACAGCGCTGAGTATGTGGGTTGTGCCCATGAAAAATTTGCCAAATCTTCCCTACCAATGCCAAACAATTTATTCTGCCATTGACTCGTTTGGTGTTTGGTGGATTGGATGATTGTTTGATTGTTTGATTGTTTGAAGAAACAAGACATATTGGCAATTTAACAATGTATTCATTTCACAAACAGGAGCCTTAGTAGCGTGTCGAAGAACCATACACAGCCACAACAGCCTGGCACCTCCTCCTCATGCTGGTCACCAGCCTGGTCACACACTGCTGTGGGATGGCATCCCATTCTTCAACCAGCATTTGTCGCAAGTCAGCCAAAGTGGTTGTGTTGGTCACTCTGGCACAAACAGCACGCCCAAGCTGATCCCAGGCAGGCCATTCCATCCTCTCCACTCCCACTTTCTGGAGGTAGTCTCTGATAAACCCCGCCCTGTGGGGGCGAGCGTTGTCATCTTGGAGGAAAGAGTTCAGTCCCAGACTGTGGAGATATGGGATTGCCACTGGTTGCAGAATCTCATCTCTAAATCTCTCTGCATTGAGATTGCCTCCAATGATGACAAGCCTCCTTTTTCCAGTGAGGGAGATGCCGCCCCACACCATCACACTGCCTCCACCAAAAGGTGTTACTCTATCGGTGCAGCAATCAGCATAGCGTTCTCCGCATCTTCTCCACACTTTGACCCTACGATCCAACTGCTGTAGGCAGAATTTGGACTCATCACTGAACATAATGTTCCTGTGTCAAGTGACAAGTGTCAATAGCAACAGCAAAATAACCTGTTTGGCAATAGCAGAGAAGATTTGGCAAATTTTTCATGGGCGCAACACATATACTCAGCGCTGCTGCTCATCCCACAAATGTATGTTCCTTTCAAATGGTGCCCCATTGGAACTAAACAGGCTTTCCAACAGTATAAGATTTAATGCCAAAACGCATTGTTACCACAGAGAAATAATATACTAAACACAAATTTACTTACTTCTTGTGCTAAGTTTAGTTAGATTTAATGTAGTCTTGCATTGTACAGGGAAATGTCAGTGCTGGAGTCCCCTATCTATTGTGGATATCCTGGCGTAGTGGCAGCTAACACACCTTACAGGGAGGTGTGTTCAGGTGAATTCTTGGTGTATTGCTATCTTGAGGCAGCGGGAAGTGATCGCACCATTGACCAAAAAAACCTGGTAGCGCGGCATTTCATTGTTATTTTAACAGCGCCTTAGTAAAATGGGCCTAGGGTCATGCACAGCGTGCGCACACTATGCTTGTTAAACACACACAGGGAAGCGCAGCAGCACACAAACATGCAAAAGATTACAAATAAAAATATTATGGTGCAAATCTGCCATCATAGCAATGCGCCAAGGTACAAACCCGCCTGGCTTTTAAAGGGAATAGGAGATGACACTGATTGGTTTATTGCTATATGTTACGCCCAAAACACACCTCTGATTAATGAAGACACTTTCGAACCATGTGCCTGGAGCGCAGACCCTTTTTTCCACCATCAAACTAGCAAAAGGGGATTTGGACACGCCCCTAAACGCACCTGCGCCATGCGCTTCACCCTGTGCACTTAGATCGTTAAAATAGGGCTCTGTGTATCACTTTATATGTACATCCATCTATCTACTGTAGCTATCATCCATCTAGCTATCCATCTCTTCATTCATCCATTCATTTCATGTACCTGTATCATTGATCCATCCACCCATCAATTCAAACTGCCATCCATCTGCCCATCAACCCATTTTTATACTACTGTACATCCAGCCATCTATCATCCATCCATCCATCCATCTTCTCCGTGCACCTTGACAGTAGGTGAAGCTGTGCCAGAACTACAACTTGACTCCAACAACTTAATATCAGAGCAGAGAAATCGGTGTCACTTGGAATCAAAGTGGGAGCATCTGAGCCAGTCATCAGTTCAGCTGATAATACCTGCGGTGTATCCATGCATGAAATGGCTGGCTCGTCCGTGCATTACAGGTTATACCTGACACTGACAGTGTGTACCTAGACAAGGGCAGAGTGTCTGCGCATGATAATGTAGTCACGGATGGGATCAACGTCTGAGTCACTTATGATATTCAGTGCTGATAATATGTGAGGACGAGAGGTCTCCAGATATCCGGATGTGGTTTTACGGCACTGGGAAGAGGAGTTGCTTGGTGATCTTTTTCCACACAATTACAGGAGCAAACTTGCTTGTTAATTTAGTTCAGTGTTTTTTTTAACAAATTTAACACAAGGCATCCCACCACAAGAAAACCCTAAAGGTTATCAATCGACCAGTACAAACAAATAAATAAAAGCAATGTAGATACAGTTTAAATTATGGAATCATGGGCCTTCAGCTTTTGTGTTACATTTGTATTTTGTAGTGGGGGAAATGGAAATTATAATGCAAAAAAGAGCCCATTAATATGAAACAGTGACTTATTTTAGGAATGGAGCCTGATTTTAGCATTCTGATTCAACTTTACTTAAAACAATTCTTGTTTGATGTTACGTATAACCTCCTCTGGCGGGATTAGAAGTCTCTAGAGGTTTCATTTTAGGTTGGAATTGAATGGGAGTGAATGAGAGATTTAAATAATATAAGAGGCTTGAGGTTTAAACACTTCTCTGTCCTGGTGAATGCATGTAAAACCTGTCCCAATTAACTTGAAAGGGATGAAAAATACAAGAAACAGAAGACAAATGCACACTGGAAACGTCTTGTTACATTACAAGATATCAATATTCAAGTTTCCATCCTAATTTAACAGAAATTCCAGAACATATGCAAAAAAAATGAATGCTTACAAAGAGAAAACGTATTTGGGATTTAATATCCCGGTCGGTCTGTCAGTGCTGTTGGTGTTTTCAAACGCACACCTTCAGACTGTACATGAAGATGGCACGATTTGAAGCAGAGGACACCCCCTTATAAATGTGCTTCATTACCACCAACTCTCTGAAGATGCTTATAATTTCACTGTAACTGCACAGGCTATTAGTGCTGATCTTTGTGAAACGACTGTATTTGCAATGAGTCTCATTCGTGCAAATGGCACAGGATCCCCAAGACACTACATGCTTAGCAGCACAATTAGGGGTGCTTTCGCCCGTTTGTGTTTCTTTTTTGTTTTACTTGTGCAGGTTTAGCAGTCGCAAAAGCTGGACAATCCTTTTGTGAATTTGCCTGTCAATGTCCCCAGCTAAAATATTTGGTAGTAACAAGAAGACCATAACTTTCTCACGCTGAGATCGACTTACAGTACAAGCCAGACGCTTTCTAACGCTTACTTTAAAGACTTCTATATGATCTTTAGCAGTAATGGAGGCACGTCTTTGTTCCCTCTCTCCTTCAAAGAAAGCACAACTATCTTTTTTTTGTTTTGTTGCCCTTAGAACATATGAGTGAAATAGCATGATGAGAAGCCTGGGGAGATTTTTGACAGACACTCAGAGAAGAGCTAATGGCCCATTAGGCAGAAAAGGCTGCTTTTGATGTGACTGAAAGAGGAAAGAGAGAAACACGCAAGTGCTGCAGAGAACAGAGACACAAGAGAGACAGGAGGGAAGGTGAAAACCATAGCACAGAGCAATCATTTCCTCAACATCATCTACTTCTGGCTCAGGCTCGCAGTACAAAGAGTGGCTTGGATCAGTGCAGAAACTCCGTCGATTGAAACGTCTGCTCCATAGTTTTTGATGTGCTGATGAGCTTTGACTGAGCCCATGCGCATTTTCAATCCTCGAGTTGTGTTCCTGCGATTACAGCACTGAAAGCATTGTCTCACATCAAACGTTGCTCCCAGCATGGGGTAATTATCATGGCTTTGTTAACACTGCAGTGTGGCACGTGTCGCACTTATAGTTCAATTTGAAACAGTTGATGGAAGTCACATGCTCCCTTTACGGCGATGGTATCCACATGTGGCAGTTAGTTGCCCATGCATAAGAAATGGTTTGGCACATAGACATACAGTACAAGACGGGGGCCACCGGTCCATCATGTAGGTAAAAAACTGAGAAGCTAGATGACTCAGCTAATGGCACTTTAATGCTACATATTAGCAGGATCATTCCATGTCACATGATACGATAGTACCATTTATTCCTGTTGAGTGAACTCCCATCAGTTTCAGTCTAATGAATCGTCTTTGTTGAATAACCTAAAAAAGCTTTCAGATAAACTAACCAAACGTTTGATGACTAATTGAATTTGCCATTGTGGCTTATCAAATTTAAATCCCTTTCTTTCTTTTCTTGGTATGATTCATGCTATCATAGGGCTCAGTTGTTGAATCTACCGGGTGTATTGAAATGGAAATGTGTCAATCACATTTTGTTCGGCGAACGGTATCAGTAAGTTCTGCTTCCAGATTCTTGATAAGAACTTAGTAATTACAAATTTTAATTGTATAATATATAGAAATTCAGATGGTGCTTATGTTGAGTTTACCTGTCCTCACCTACGCACGCACGCGTGCACAACGCAGAAATAAATTACAACTCATCTCATTTTAGGGATCAT
The DNA here is from genome assembly GCF_004354835.1 of Perca flavescens. NCBI lineage: Eukaryota > Metazoa > Chordata > Actinopteri > Perciformes > Percidae > Perca > Perca flavescens. Next base: position 29,173,857 of record NC_041344.1, read on the forward strand.
TTCATACATTTCATTGCCAATAATTTTTTCAAAACAATCCATAAAATAAAAACACGAAAATGGTCAAATCTGCTTGACATCCAGGTTGATGTGTTTTCTCTGACCAACAGTGTAAAATCCAAAGACATTCAGTTTACCATAACTACTATACTAAACTCCAGAGAAAAGCAGCACCTAGCAACTAGTAATAATAATAGTAATAACCATCACATTTTTCTTTTTTTGGATAAATAACTAAAACGATTACTCGATTATTAAAATGGTTCTCAATTCATTTTCTCTTTCAGTACTAATTTGATTACACTTCTGTAAGATTGGAGGTATAACGTTATGGGTTCACTAGGAAGCAATGTCTAGAGCCACCATTCGTGGCTGTCTTTGTATTTCTTTAGAGGCAAATTATTCTTCTTTTTGGCAAACCAGCTAGAGGTGCGTACGCCACCGACTGGATTGGAGTGTGGAACAGGAGATGGACCATGCACAGTCGGCGGGCTTGCTATGCGTACAGTCTGCACGGTCATACATTTTGCATCGTGGATGTCCACATAGGAGTCCGCGGACGTGGTCGGATGACGAAATTTACATCACGACGTTGCCCAAGGCGGACCCTCGCGTACACAGAAAGTTTGAAGCTTGCTAAAGGTAAACATCCTAGACAGGTCTATTGGTTGGGGGTGGCAGTAGCTCAGTCCGTAGGGACTTGGGTTTGAAACCGGAGGGTCACTGGTTCAAGTCCCAGTATGGACCAAAGTACAGAGTGTGGATTGGTAGATGCCAGTTCACCCCTTGGGCACTGCCAGGTGCCCTTGAGCAAAGGCACCATACCCCCCCCCCCAACCACCCAGGGCACCGGCCCAGCACCGGCAGCCCACCCATTCCTACAGAGTGTAAATTGTAATTTCCCCACTGTGGATCAATAAAATTTGTATTATCCCAGTGCTAGGCTAGAATTAGCAGAACTAAGTAGGGCTGTGTATTGGCAAGAATCTGGCGATACGATATGTATTACGATACATGGGTCACGATTCAATATATTGCAATATATTTCGATACTGTGTGTAAGGTGATATATTGGGATATTTTTAAAGCATAATTTTAGCAAAACTAATATTTAAGAAAAGAATTGATGTTCATAGAAGTCAAAGAAGTTTACTTTAGGTAAACAATTCAGTACACCAAAAATCAAACTGCCAGTTTGGGATTGTGGTTCACAGGTTTTTAGTGAGCTAATGTTTATATGCTAAAGTAGGCCAAAGTTCAGCCATAGCTACGTTGTTAGCTTCTAGCAAAAAGTCAGGCACTGCTAGGCACTGTTAGGCAAGGACACTAGTGGTGCGTCTTAGCATAGCCATTAGGGGTGTGACGAGATCTCGTTGTACGAGATCTCGCGAGATTAAAACGTGATGAGATTTCTCGTCGAGGTGAAAAGTTGTCTCGTGAGGCGACGTGATGTCAGCGTGATGGAGCGTGAAATTACTATTGAAGATCCCCCTGCCACTTTTAAATCATTGGTGTGGCAACATTTTGGTTTTCCTGCGGAAATAATAAACGGCGAAAGAGTGACAGACAAGACGAACACAATATGTAAACATTGTAAGAAAAAAATGCCGTACAGTAGAGAGCTGTGGTGGTGCTGTAAGTGTTTTTGCATAGTGCTTGTGTTAGCCGCGGTATACGGCATTTTTTTCTTACAATGTTTACATATTGTGTTCGTCTTGTCTGTCACTCTTTCGCCGTTTATTATTTCCGCAGGAAAACCAAAATGTTGCCACACCAATGATTTAAAAGTGGCAGGGGGATCTTCAATAGTAATTCCATGCTCCATCACGCTGACATCACATCGCCTCACAAGTCAACTTTTCACCTTGACGAGAAATCTCGTCTCGTTCTTGTGAACCCAATCTCGTGATGTGTCTCGTCTCGTGGAGTAAGCGTCTCATCACACCCCTAATAGCCATCTAGCAGTAGGGGGTTCAAACACAACATAAATGTGTCTTACATGAATATTTTTGAACGTTTAAAAAAATATATATAAATCGATATTTCCTTTTTGAAAATTGATACAGTATTGCAAAACAAAATATCGCGATACTCAAGTGTATCGATTTTTTCTTACAACCCTAGAATTAAGTCCACATATATAGCTGCGCATGGCTGATCATGGCGAGTCTTATAATGGCTGTATCCAAACCATCAGAATCCTCTTGAAATGAAGAAATGCATGCTAGAGGACAAATGTAGTTCACACACAAATTGACCAGAAGACAGCACTAGCCCTCAACATGCTGATTGTTGTTGGGGATAACTTCTATTCATTTTTATACATGGGGCAATACCCTTTATTTTTATTTGAGTCGGTTTGAGATAACTCATTTAAGCAGCAGTCCTTTCCACACAGCACTTGGATGCTCTTGTCAGACATTTGCATTTCCTGTCATCTGGAGTCTGAATAATCAGAACCTTTGATAAGACCTTGACCACACAGCTGACATTTACCTACTTCCCTTTTTCAGCATCTCCGGGTTCAGAAATAAATCCTGCATTTTTTTATTTCTGCAGCTATGAAAGAAAATTCCTAACATACTATATTGAGTTTTGCACCAAACAAACCAATTGTGACAGCACATTCATATAGTATATATAGACATAAAAGGCCCATCTCATACAGTATTGAGGGTGACATCAAGCATTGACTGAACTCAAAAGGGCTGAGAAATGAGACATGTCATTATCACATACTGGTATAGACTTAACAAGTCAGAGGAGCGTTTCTTTACTCGAGCTTGTATAGATAGCACATTTCACAGAGGCAAAGGCAGTCACGTGGAATGGAACCACATGCGGGGCGAAAAGAACAATAATAAGGGCTGATGCGAGGCAAGGAAGATATTTTTGGGCCGAGAGAAGGGGAGAAGAGCAAAGGGGCGCATCACAGAGAGAAAAGGGAGAGCTGATGGATTGAACATGAGAAGATAATGAGGAATGAAATACTGTTCAACAAAATGTCAGCTCGCAGACAGTGGTCTGGGGAGCACTGCTGCCATTTCCCTGAGATTGTTACTATAGATGAATTTCACCTACAAAGACATCAATTCCTCGGGTGCAGCATTTCCTGGATTTCTCAGCGATAGAGGCAGACTTTGAAAACTGGGCTTTTGAAAGCGGACAGAGTGTCATCTCCAATGAGGCTGCTTTGGCACTGAGATGAAGGTTGAATAGAAAGAGAGCGCGCATATATCTGTAGATCAAGAATGCTTGCTATGAATATTTCTTAGCAGTGTGGATATTCAGATTTCAAAGAAGAAAAATGCCACTATGGCTTTGCCCTCTTGCATCACGGATGCCTGTTGTAAAACTGATCAGCCTAAACGCAGATAATTTGCTTTGGCTCAGGTGTTCTGAACTGGGAAAGGCTATCTGTGACTCTGGGTAACCAGTATATAGCAGCTATATTTTTTTTCTGTAGCATCATATTTTTGAGCAAAGATCTTAAGAATTTTTAGCAGGGACGTTTCTAAGCGCTAGTTTTCCAGTGATAGTTGTTAAAGGTCAGCGGATGTTGGAGGTGGAGAGAGAAGGCCAACAAGCTGTCAATTAAAGGTGGTAAAAGGAGGTATACGAGCCATTTCCCTGTGTGACTTTGAAAATCTAACAAAACTTTTCACGAACAAGGCAAAGTCAGCGAAAGGTCTAGGGAAGCACACAAGACTGCCACAATTTAAAAGCAGAGATGTTCCATTTGAAAAGTTCAAAGCGTGGGTCAAATAACTGTTTTGTCCTCTCTAGTCGTAAGGAGGAAGAAATTACAAGCAAAAATTACAGGCTGACTCCTGAATGAAAACAGGGTCCTCTACAAACACGGTGAGGGAATTGGAGAACACCTCCTAAGCACAAGCATATCACGTCCTTGTAACGTTGTTTATATGCTTTTCCTTAAAACCCTGTGACCTTCCATTAACTTTAAATCCAAGTTTCCAGTGTAGTGTACATGTAATCTTTGAAAATATGAAAGGGGTGGCGAAGCGCTATGACAGGTCTCACCTCAGCAGGGTGCAATTATTTTTATTCTGCCTGAATTTGCAGTAAAACATTATGCAGGACACTTTAAAGACCAGTTTTACTTTTACATGAACACAGAAGTATCCATTAAGTGAGGTAAATTGATGTACAATGGCAGAACACATCAGATATGCTGCAAAGGAAGACTGGATGTTTATATGCCATCAGTCCTATCTGTCAGACAGCAGTAGCTCAGTCAGTAGGGAGGTGGGGTGAGGTGGGGTGGGGTGCCTGTCCATGGGCAGCTCCCTCACTCTGGCATCTCTGCATGTATAGGTACTGAGCATATGTGCGTAATTTGTATAATAACAACAGAGTGAAAACAATTAATTGTAATTTCCCCTTGTGGGATTAATAAAGTACAAATTAGTATTAACTGCAGAAGCAGATAAACTGGGTTGAAAGAGTTTAACATTTTCATTTTTCGTTTAATAAAATAAACTTAACCTTAATTATTTACAGACCATACCTTATGGAAACTAAATGCAGCCCTGTTGGCAGAACTAGACTGTGTCTACAGTAATGCAGTTGTTTCATCAATCCTATTTATGTGATTCATAATAGGGCTGGGCGATAAAACGATAACGATATGTATCGCGATAGACACATAATCAATATCAATAGAAAATGCGGTCGATAAAACGTTTGATAACTTGTTTTTCAGATCAGAAGAAACCAGAGGTTGTGAATCAAGTTTGGTTGCCTGAACAAAGGCCCTTATTCTCTGGCAACCTAGCAACGTGGGGAGTGACACTCTAACAGCCAATCATGTAACAGTATCATGTTTGGTTGCGCCACATCGCTGTCTCGTGTTCTTCAATAACAGAACCGGCGTGGAGTGGAAAGTGAGTGCCGCAGCGAGCGAGGTAAATCGTTGATAAAACAGGAAAAGTCAGTATCGCAGTTTTGGGGATTTTATAAGTCTGACCGTAGTCAGACCAATGTCGTCAGACCAACACTGGTAATACCATAAACTTGTTTTACCACTTTAGCCGCGCTCACACTTTCAAGCACAGCCGTATTCGCCATCAACGTCCAACAACATCTGCAGCTGCAACACGGCACAAGCAGCAGAGCACCATGGAGAGGTACTCTGCATCAGCGCCTTACTAAACACTACAAGCAGCAGAGCACCATGGAGAGGTACTCTGCATCAGCGCCTTACTAAACACTACAAGCAGCAGACCACCATGGAGAGGTACTCTGCATCAGCGCCTTACTAAACACTACAAGCAGCAGACCACCATGGAGAGGTACTCTGCATCAGCGCCTTACTAAACACTACAAGCAGCAGACCACCATGGAGAGGTACTCTGCATCAGCGCCTTACTAAACGCTACAAAGAAATAACGAAGGCAGACATGCTGAGCACTGTCCAGAAGCCAGGTTACCAACTTAGCACTAAACCTGCAGAAAATAGTTCCTTCTCAGGTTTCTTATATTTAGCTAACACTTTGCACTATTTTATGACTCTTTATTAAGCACTTCTTACTTATTCTTTAATTTTGCACCTTAATGTTAAGAGATAATTGTTAAGTGTTCATTGTGATTTTAGACCTGTTTACATTTGAATTATTTGAGTGATTTCCATGGTTGTGTTGACATTTCTGCTTTTATAACTGATGGGATTATAATCAGAGCAGGGTTAAGTTTAAAATAAAAATGTTTAAATTTAATATATTTTTCTCCTGGTTCTTATTTTAAATAGGTCATAAAAAATATCAATAATTATCGATATCGACCGATATGAAAAACTTATATCGTGATACAGTTTTCAACCATATTGCCCAGCCCTAATTCATAATCTCAATTTTGACCTGCTTTTTGCATGTACTTAATAGAATCCATAGACTAGCACGCGCTGGTGCCAGAGAAAAGATCTTCAGAGCTGAACAGGAGGCAAACAATGCGATCAGAGTGTGTATAATCCAGGCAGCAGTAATAGCAGCTCATGGAGCGGTTAGAAATATCAACAGTGTAAGTTTGGCTACTACTGATCGAGTCCTTACAGCAAACCATGTCGGAATGAAGCAGCTGTACAGAGTTCCATTCCAAAGGAACTCTGACATCGTGAAGGAGGCAATACTCCGGTATGTGCAGGTAAGGATTTGTTATTGTAATTAGGCCTGTCGCGATAGTCAATAAATCGAGTTATCGCATGATAAAAGCTCGATAATTTTTCCGGCCGCGATAATTTCCATTTGCATGCTTGTTTATTTTCCTCATCTCTCCCTCTCTTTCTCTACCAAAGAGACTGGAGGACCACTCTCGGTTCCTTAGCGTAACGAGGAGTGAACCCTCTTGTCAGTCGCATGGTCTTTGTGTGGGCGGTAGGCTACTCCAGGCGGAGAGAGCTAGAGAGTTGGAGCAGGGTTTCCTGCAGCACTTTGCAGTTAAGGCGCCGTAAAAATAAATAAAAGTATATGAGCGACATCCACCGTGTTACTCGGCGTCCCGTTTTCTCCCTTTCATTCCAAACCACACAGCTGACAACCTGCAGGTGGAGAATGTGGAGACGGGCTCGGACATACACGCCGCTGTAGACTCGTCAGTCTCGCAAGCGGTTTCAGGAAAGTGGCTGCATGTGTCCGACAATGCACAGAACATTAACGGTACAAGCCTACAGCTGTCCGCGGACACGGAGTGTGGAAAGTATGTCAGAGTTGGCGCCTGTGTGTGTGTGTGTGTGTGTGTGTGTGTGTGTGTGTGTCGGCCCGCACCCACGAAGCTCCGACCTGCAGAGGAGCAGAAGCCGCACCTTCGCCAAAATGAAGACTGAAAAACAGAACTATTTTGGTACATTTACTCGCCACGTGGCAGATAGCCATACATATAGATTTTATTTATTAATTATATATTATTTAAATGTAATATTTAGTGTTAAATAATTGTAAAATGTAGTACAGAGTCTCTAGTTTGAGAACTTACGTGTCACAAATGGCAATTCCACGACATATTGTGGATATTTAAAATGTCTTCCAGTTCCAGTGTTAAATATTCTTTAGAAATAAAAGTGTATTGATCTTTGAAAAGGTGTACCTGTATTATTATTATTATTATTATTATTATTATTATTATTATTATGACATTATCATTATATTAGATGCAAATGGTCTCTCGATGACAATATTATCGTTTATCGCAATAATTTCTGGGACAATTTATCGTCCAGCAAAATTTGTTATCGTGACAGGCCTAATTGTAATTGTTGCAACCGGGGGTTCACAATGACAATAGGAGACTCTGAGACAGTTAGCTTTAACATATAGCGCAGCACAAAGCCTGACCCAAGTGTCTTTGCTAGTTTAAGACCGACGCGGTTGTCAATTCCCCGTCCAGCGCCCACGTCGTTTAAATAGCAAATGCACCTGCGCCCATCTTTGCACCCATGGGTGTGCTGGTCTTACAGGGAGGTGTGTTCAGGTGCATTCTTGGTGTATTGCTATCTTAAGGGCAGCGGGAAGTGATCGCGCCATTGACCAACAAAAACCTAGTCTAAAGTCAATAACGCAGCATCTCATTGTTATTTTAACAGCAAATTAGTAAAATGCGTCTAGGCTTATGCACAGCGCGTGCACACTATACTTGTTTCACACACAGGGACGTGCAGCAGCACACAAACATGCAAAAGATTACAAATAAAAATAATACGGTGCAAATCCGCCATCATAATAGCAATGCTCCAAGGTCCAAACGCGCCTGGCTTTTATTATTATTATTATTTATTACATTTATATAGCGCTTTATCATAGACACTCAAAGGGCATTGGCTTTTAAAGGGAATGTGAGATCACCCTCTGATTGGTTTATTGCATGTTACGCCCAAAACACACCTATGAATTAATGAAGACACTAAGTACAACCCTTTAGAACCATGCACCTGGAGCACTGACCCTTTTTTCCGCCGTCAAACTAGCAAAAGTGGATTTGGACACGTCCTAAACGCACCTGCGCCAGGTGCTTCACGTTGTGCACTTAGATCGTTAAAATAGGGCCCAAAGTGTCCTTTAATAACTTATGCCAGGAAAAGGGTAGTGGGACAAACTTTAACTCAGAGTTCTTCCTTTCCGGGGTCTGTCAGCCTTCATGCGGTGTTGTCCTGTGGGGGTTTAGGGCAGAGAGAGAGGTCAGTCCTTTTTCCAGCCAATCCCCTTACTGAACGAAAATCCTGAAGTGTTGCCTCTCTGGTCCTTTGTTCCCCTCATGCGGCCTTGGGCTGGCTCCCTTAATGCCTTCCCCAGATCACCTGATGGGCTGGTGTGACCATATGGACCCGCCTCCTGTGCTGGATTGGCTGGTCTGTTTCCCCGGGTTTGCTACATAATGCTTTGTTATTCCATATGGTTACATTATGAATTTGCTTTTTTCTTAGAGAATCAAGGAGCTTGAAACTGAAGGTGTGCGTCTGATTAGGGCTGGGCGATATGACATTCGTGAAAAACGTGTAAAAACTTGTCTATCTTGTATAGTTTTCAATATCAGCGGCCAAATTGTGTGTATAATATATATATATAAAAATATTTAGGTGATTTGGACTACATTCTGATCCATGCACAGTGGCCCTCATTTACAAAACGAACGTACGACAGAAAACAAGCGTAAAACCGGCGTACGGTCATTTCCACGCAAAGCTCGGCATTTATCAATATGGACGTGAGCAGAGGCTACGATCAAATCAAATGTCAAGTTTAAACTCGTTTAGGCAAGTTTTTGAGTCAGTGTGGACCAGGCACGGCGCCAGGATTCCAGTTTTGGATGGGCCAGACCAATTGTGGGTGGGCCTTAAATTAAAAATGTTATCAAATCCCTGTTTAACCTAATAAAAATTACTGGCTAATATACTGTTATATTATATATATTATATGTGCTTACATAATAAAGATTGTAATAGCTTGATGCTATTTATATGTTATTGCATTGTAAAAAGTTTCGGTGCAAAGGACGGACCTATCCGCGATTGCTCTCCTTGGTTCTGCCCAAAAGAAGAGCGCTTTGGAATCTCCCTTACGCACCATACCTGGCTGTGCTATAGCGCATCTCTCCTAACCTAAGGCCTATAGACTGTAAAAGTGGTCAGGAATCTAATATTTCCCCAAAACATAGTTTAGTTCTGCTCGTATAACATGAGGCCTGTTTCAACTGTTTTAAGTTTTCAACAATATACAGATCAACAACACTACCCGACAGTTTCAATCAATACTCGGCCACAGAACGTGTTCACTGACAACGTCATCTGTCATGTAAAACAAGACTCACATTATTTCCTTACTTTAGTGTGATGATTCATGTTAAAAACATGTTTAACAAAAATAAATAAATTGCATTAACAAGCCCTAAAGCATTATTGGCCATAACAAGAGAAAACCATGAGGGAAAAACAACTTGACAACAGTAACAAGCTGTTATAGAAATAGAACTGCGCCTGCAGCTTCTGTAGCGGGTTATGAATTGATTATTTTAATCCATATATCTCATATAACGACATAATACAATACAGGCAGAGTAGCCTTCACATACCTTACTGTTATCCTCTGGCGGTCCTACACAATTAAACTCTGCAGAAGAAGTGACCGGATACTTTAGCACTGGTTGAGTTGCGGGCTCATCCCATTGACATATAAGGCTCATCCACGGAAGACCGATCCACAGGGCTATATCCATAGGGGCTATATCATCCACTCGCGAGGCAGAGGCTATAGCACCGGCGCTGGTCGCGCTGGTCGCGCTAGCCTCGCTGGTCGCGCTAGCCTCGCTGGTCGCGCTAGCCGCGCTAGCTACGCTAGCATCCTGCGGTGTCCGAGACAAAGATGTGCTCGGCGTTGTGGATCTCAGCTCTCCTTCATCTCCTGGTTGCAGCGATGACTCTGAGACCGTTCGTGCACGTTTGAGGTACCTAAACAACGACTGTTACAACCTTGTCCTTTTCTGGAAATGATTTTCACACTCTGAGATCACTGGGAGCTAGCCTAGCATACCTACAAGCTACATCCGAGCCGAATCTCACTGTCTGCTGAACTTGCGCAGAAACATAAAAATAGACATGACCAGTTTTTTTTTTATTGTTTTTGAAAACTAAACATTTAGACAATTTTAGCACAAATTATGAGATTATTTTTAATAATTCTTCAACAAATTATAATACAATAATTAATTAATGTTTTTTGAGGAAATGTTTTGGTTGGGCCTGTTGAAAAGTGGGTGGGCCTAGGCCCGTCAGGCCCACCCATAACGCCGTGCCTGGTGTGGACTTGCGGTTCAACATATAATCAGTTTAACAGGAGAAGGAGAAGTCATCAGTTGATCACCTATTGGCAATGGCGGATCTGGCTCTTTTAGAAGACCTTTATGTGCCGGTACAACAATGCACAGGTACGCACACGGGCCATGGTGGAGTGCTGCATCGGATTGATTAAGGGCATGTGGCTCTGTCTTGTATCAGCGGGGGGGGGGGGGGACCTACTATACACGCCAGAAAAAGTCTGCAACATTACTTTAGCCTGTGGGGTTCTTCCATAAATGTAGTGATGGAGCCAGATGACCCGATGCCCAGAGAGCAGTGTCCAGCACAGCCCCAACTGGGGGCTATACAAAGGAGATTTTATTTTATTTAGGTACACCATGTAGGCCTAAGAGATTGCAATATAAGCCTGTATATTCCTATTAGGACTATGCATATGTCAAGGATGTATAAATTAAATAAACTTCAGCTGGAGTCTGATTTACTACTGCAACACTGTTGACCGCATCAGTGATCTCTTTCCATACCGCATTCTTTCTACAACCAGTTTTCAGGCTGTCAAATAGTACATACGTTGGTGCAAATGAACCTGAGATATCAGGCTTTCAATCTCCATGTCTGAAAAGTGCCGCTTCTTAGCCGAATTACATCTCGCCATGTCGTAATTTGTACGACATGGGGCAAGGCGTGATATTTAAATGACGATCGTTTCCAGCCGCTGCATTTATCAATGTACGACCATTCTAGCGCTCTGATTAGTGTGATACGAACGTTTCATGAACCACACGTTAAGCCCGTCGCAAGATGATTTCTGCGCTCACATCTGCGCTGGTTTCTACATTAGGTTGATAAATGAGGGCTATTGTGTTCATTTTGCACTAAAGTTATTAATAAAATCAGAACCATACTCAGTACTTTTCATATGCCAAGCATTTCATTCACACAAAGTTTCATTTATGTGCATGAAGTTGGCTTTGACCTCTCCAAAGTAAGGATATGTGGTAGGAACATCATTGGGCAGAGAGCCACTACAGTGCCAGGTCAAAGGGGCACCAATATTTTCATGTGTGCTGCCATCTCCAATGATGGTGTCCCTTGCCAGATACCAACTATCAGCCCATACAATACTGAACTCCTATTTCTTGATGCACTGAATGAAAGACTGCTTCTACCTAGAATGAGAGGGCTGTTGAAGCCTGCCGTGACCCTGTATGTCATCATTTGGGACATAGTTGCCTTCCACCGCTCTCCCCTTGTGAATGAATGGTTTTCAGCACAGCCCCGTATGATGATGCAATTCCTCCCTCTCCTTTTCTGAACCCAATTGAGGAATTCTTTTCTGCTTGGAGACGGAGGGTATATGATTACTGGCCATATGGCCAGATGTCCCTCCTGGAGGCAATGAATGCTGGTTGCCTGGCAATAAGTGCAGAGATTGATATGCCGTGCATGGATGTTTTTCCCTTGGTGCATTGCAAGGGAAACATCCAGTGGGATGTTGATGAGAACCTGTGGCCAAAACATCAGGAACGAATGGACTAAATGTGAAGTTCTGAGTATTTAAACTGATTGTTTTTTGGATATTTGCAGCCATAAGTTTCCTTTGGTTGCTTTTATGTATATTTTATTTTTATTTACAGCATTTCTGAGTTTGAAAAGTATGGAAACAAGACTTGGTCAAAACCTTGTATATGGCTGTTGTGGTCCAGCCAAAAAGGTGAAATTCTTTATTGGTTCTTTTTCGAAGAAAGAATGCAGAACAAAAGCTGTACCATAATAAATGTCCAAATTTGTCTAGTCTAGGTGCTTACTAGGTCTTACATGTCAATGACAGTTCATGGGCATGGAAAAACCTGCACACAAGAAGAAAAAAAAGAATTGACTGAAGAATACAGTATATTAATTTAACCACGTGTTGTTAGATGGAAATATTTGTGTTTGTTGCATGTTTTAAATGTTTTGTAAGTGTTAAAACATTCTGTAAACAAAATGTGTCATTTTGGCCAGCGACTTTAAGTTAAGGCCTGGGTGTGAACTGTTTAGAAAATGTAACTTCTTAATGGACAAATGTGCACAAGAAAATGAGAAAAACTAATGTCTCACCAACAATGCTTATATAAAGGTTGGAAGCATTGTTGGGATGGGAGTGGGATGATGAAAAGCTCTAATGTGATGTTAAGGAGTAATTATAATTATCTTCTATTAATGCAGCCTAATTAATTAGGGGTAACAAGGTGACTGAACCGCTAAATTGCCTAGTGCTGTGAGCGGACTGTAAATGTTGATAGACCTGGTAGTGCAAAGCCGACCTGTCCGGGAGAGTCTATCGTTTTTCCAACCCACTTTAGATGACAAAATCCTCGATGCGGCGTTGACTGTGCTGTGATTGGCTAGCACTTGCTGCGAGTGTGTGGATGAGGCAATAACTTGCTTCTAGGAGACTTGTGTTCCGACAGCCGCTAACTAAAGCTCCAGAGCGGCCGTAATTCTGGAAAGTAGTCTCTCCTAGCGGCAGGAAGTGAGGCGGAGGGACCGTTACACCCTGCGCTGCCGCAAGCCAATCACAGCACAATCAACGCAGCGTCAAGGCTTTTGTCATACTGTGGGACATGAACTTTTAGATTCTAGATTTTGGTACTCAATGTATTTGGGGAAGTCTATGATTTTATGTGTGTGAGTTTTGTCTGATGGGAGTCTGTTGACAGTCAAATGAGAAGTAACACCAAAGGAATATTGTCCTGAGGGGAGGCTAACATCAAGAAGGGCTCAGGAACTGAATGATGTAAATGGAAAAAATAGAAGCATTCAGGGGGTACCCTTTCTCTTGCCCACTGCATACTAGGATAGGTTCCAGCCCCACATGACCCTGAAGAGGATAGGAGGCTTAGGAAATGGATAGATGAGTAGAGTGGCTATGAAAAATTGATTGATGGATTCATAGATGGATGGATGGATAACAACAATAAGAGGGTATGGAAATTAATTAATTCAATTACATTTTATTTATAGTATCAAATCATAACTAGAGTTATCTCAAGACACTTTACAGATAGAGTAGGTCTAGACCACACTTTATAATTTACAGAGACTCAACAATTGCAGTAATTCCCTCAAGAGCAAGCATTCAGTGCAACAGTGGCGAGGAAAAACTCCCTTTTAGGGAGAAACCTCGGACAGACCCAGGTTCTTGGTAGGCGGTGTCTGACAGGGCCGGTTGGGGGTGTGATGAACAGTGGCAATAATAGTCACAATAAGGATAATGGAACTATGAATAGAAATAGTAGTTGTAGTAGTTCATGGTGTAGCAGGGCACTGCAGGGCGTAGCAGGGTGTAGCAGGACGTAGCGTAGGCATTGCAGGGCGCGGAGCAGAACCACGGCGATAGCGGCAACCATGGTTTAGGGGCCACCCTACTCCAAGGCAAAATGGATGGATGGATGAAGCAGAAAAAAAATGATCGGCTGGATAGTCGGATGGACTGTTAAATTGTTGAATGGATCATTTATATATGTAGATGGAGTGTGTATAAAAAGTGAATGGATTAAAGGGGAGATGGCTTGATGGATGGATGAGGCAAATATGGAAAATTAATGATTGATGAATGTATGGATGGATGTAGTATATTGGTTTATGATATATATGGATATAGATGTAGTATGTATGTAGTATATTGATGGGCAGATGGATGGCAGTTTGAATTGATGGGTGGATAGAATGATGATGTAAATACAGGAAATTAATGGATGAATGAAGAAATGGATGGATGAATTGATGCTGTAATGGATAGGTATAATGATGGATGGAGCAGGTATGAGAAATGGATGAATGCGGTACAAAAAAATAAATGGGTCAATAAGCAGATAGATGGGTAGTTGGATGGATGGATGGATGGCTAGCTAGATGATACAGGGAATGGAAAAATGGATGGATAGATTGTTGAACGGATGGATGGATACATGGATAGAGAAGGTATGAACATATTTTCTGGAGGGAAGGTTGTGTGTTGCGGTATGTATGATCACAAATGTGCCAATCTTTCACTCAAACTTTTCATTTAATCCATCCTTCCATGTTTATTAATGTTCTCCAGCCATCTTAATAGAAATAAAGCACCGATCAATTTGTTCCCCAAAACCCAAACTTCAACAAAACACAAGATGCAAATGAGCAGACAAACAGTTCATTATTTTTAATATTTCATCTTATTTTAGGGGAAATCGTGTTTGCTGAACAATGAAATACTTATAAGCACCGCAGACAAAGGACATTGTGATTGACAGGATTATATTTAAACCAAGCCAGTGGATAATCACTTCTCCCTGCACGAGAGCACACTGTCTGGTATTTGTTCTCTATCTCTAATTAAACAGAATAACATTCCATAACACACTGTAAAAGCCAACGTTTGTTTCAGACCTCAAAACAAACCGCTGCACAACATTTTCAAGGAAATGAGAAAGAGAGTCATCCAGACAGGCTCATGAGACATGGGCATGACCCAATGTGTGGTGGCCCCTTAACTGCAGCTGGCCATGGTTTTTTTTTTTATTATCATCAAGCTTTTCAGTAATATACTAAAGCAGTCAGTCGCTGCCAGTGAAGAGGCTTCCGTTATCTACAATGTCACAGATGAGTTCAGTGACCTTTTTGTTATTTGCCATCATCAATAATTTCCTCTGCTGTACCCTCGAACAATTTCATTTTTCCAGCCAACATAATACACACAAACATCATTTGGACACAGTATGACATGGACATGTAATACCTGTAAGTGCCTACGTATCAACAATATGTCACCTGTTCTACGCGTAATGAAGCTTGCCTAGACCATTGCTATGGAAACATCCAGGACGCCTTTTATTCTAAGGCTTTGCCTGGTTTAGGGAACTCGGACCATAATATGATTAGGCTGATGCCTTCCTATGTGTCCCGACTACGGAGTGAGAAAGCGAAAAAGGTGGAGGTTAAATGCTGGTCTGCTGCTGCGACGGAGACTCTTCAGGACTGCCTGGAGTGCACAGACTTGAACATAGTTACTGACGGGACTGATAACGTCAATGGCGGGGTACGTACAATTCTGTGAGGATATGATCATCCCCCGAAAGACTATTAATATGTTTCCAAATAATAAGCCCTGGGTTACTCCAGAGTTAAAACAATTTCTTAATGAGAAAAAACGTCTGTTTAAATCAGGAGGAAGTAGAGAAGAGAAAAAGATAGTACAGAAAAAGATCAAAAGCAAGATCAATGAGTGCAAAGCAGCATACAAACATAAATTAGAAAGCTTTTTTAAAAATGATGTTAGAAGAGCCTGGCAGGGAGTTCAATCTATTACAGGTCACAAGCCCAAGAAGCACCCTATGGTAGTAGACAATGATTTTAACATGGCAAATGAATTAAATGATTTTTACTGTAGATTTGACATGTATGATTTTAAAGCAGAACAGAATGAGGCCATTACAGCAGTAAGAGACATGAAAGGTGTGGATATTTACATCTCTATAGACGATGTCAAATCTCATTTTAGACGTGTAAACCACCACAAAGCTTGTGGACCTGATGGTATCAGCTGTAAGACACAAAAGGTGTGTTCTGATCAGCTGGCACAGCCCTTTCACAGGTTGTTCCAGCTGTCACTAGACACTGGTGTTGTTCCCAGCTTATGGAAAAAATCCTTAATAGTGCCGGTGCCTAAAAACAATAGACCTAAGGAACTCAATGATATGCGCCCTGTTGCCCTTACATCCACATTATTGTTATGAAATGTTTTGAAAAAAATAATTTCAAAGGAACTTCTCCATAAGCTCTCACCTCTTTTAGACCAAAATCAATTTGCTTATCGTGCAGAGAGAGGTGTTGAGGATGCGCTGCTATTTTTGATTAACAGCATTCATGAGCACCTTGAGCATGCTAAAAGCCTGGTCAAGATTGTGTTCATTGACTTTAGCAGCGCTTTTAATACAATCCAACCCCACCTGTTGGTGGAAAAATTGGTGCAATTGGGAGTAAATCCCCAATTGATTATTTGGATCTATAACTTCTTGACGGATCGCAGTCAGCAAGTCAGATTTAATTCATGTATATCATCCTTAAAAACTATAAACACAGGGGCACCACAAGGGTGCGTTCTGTCGCCTATTTTATACACATTGTACACTAATAATTGTCAAGCGTCCTCTTCAGCTTACACTTATTTTAAATATGCTGACGATACAGCATTGGTTGGTTTTTTAAAATCTGACATTTCTTCTGTGAATGAATTCCAGAGGGAACTCCAGGGTTTCACTCAGTGGTGTTCTGATAATTTTCTTGAAATAAATGTGAAGAAAACAAAAGAGATGGTCATAGATTTTAGCAATAGAATTATAGTCCCCCCTTCTAAGATCAATGGTGAATTTGTAGAGAGTCTCAACCTACAAATATCTGGGAGTTGAATTTGACTCTAATGCTCATTAAAAATTAATTTAAAACTAAGAAAATGCACCAGCGGATGTTTTTCCTTAGGAAATTAAACACTTTTAGACTAGACAGACACATCCTTGTAATGTTTTATAAAAGTATTCTCCAGAGTGTTCTGTCTTTTGGCCTTATCTGCGTGTTTGGTAACATGCATGTTAAGGACCAAAAGAGACTGCAGCGTATGATCAAGATGGCCAGTGGGATCATAAGACTTGATCAGGTGTCAGCAACTCAGCTGTACAATGAGCTTATCCTAAAAAAGACCGACCAAGTCCTTAATGACCCCACTCACCCTCTTCATCATAAATTTATGAGAAGCAATAGGTCAACTGGTAGAATTTTAAAACGGAAAGGTACAATAAATCATTTGTGCCTACAGCGATCAGACTGTATAATGACCATGCACATTGCAAGTACTTTGATCCTGCACTGGCACTTTAACTGGATGGTAGATCCAATTTTCCTTTTTTGACAACCACTTGTAGTTATTTTTATATATATATATTTTTTTATTTTTAGCTACTTTAATGTTTTGTAAACGTTAGATGTCAGATTGTCTTTGTCATTTCTGTAGTATTGTTTATTTTTTGTATTGTGATTGTTGACTTCTGTTATTGTCATTACCAGTGTACTGTTACTTTTTTGTTATATACATGTTTATTGGTCTGTCTATGGTGTCTATATGTTTAGAGAATATCTTCTGACAAGAGTGCAAAATGAATGACCACATGAATTTCCCCCTGTGGGATAATAAAGTTTACCTTGACCTTGACCTTGACTTGCAGCGACACAAAGAAGGCATTATTAGTGTGTGTTTGTGTAAGCAACTGTTTGCATCACGCACTACAGTCTGAGACAATGATCTTCTTTGTAATGAAGGCTAATCTTGTTTTAATCCCTAATTGATTTTGACTTTACTGACAAACCTCCTTTGGCATGCGGGAAGTGATGTTTTTTTGTTACTTATTTGTGTGGATAAACAGGAGTGCTGGGTTTTCAGCATAAGCTAATTTTGCCCAAATGGTGAAACGGACAGTAAAAACTTCACCAGTCTGATTGTGACTTTAAAAATTCATAATAAATCAACCGTACATGCTACAACGTCGCAACTCGCAATATATCCCCTTGGCGAGCATGGAATATCTCACCAACAACTGGATGGATTGCCATACAATTTTGCACTAAGTGGTTGGATTGATGGAAATTATTTGCATCGTAACTTTGTTTAACCCGTATAACTATATACAGTCCCTCCAGAAAACGTGATTATGCGATCGCATAATTCAATGCATAATCAGCCAAAGTCCGCACATTTATGCGGGGGCCGCATTTATTCAAATAAGCCGCACTTTTGCCGTATAAATTGCCGATTTCCGCGCAAAATATTTAATTTTAATAAACATTTTCGTTGCAAAAAAAGTTCACATATATCTTAGCAGAAAGTTGAAAAATTTTGCGTTTACTTCACACAAGAGCAGCCATTTTCCCCTGTTGCCATGGGAACGTTATGAAGTGACGTAATTACGCGACGTGAAGATCATCGAAAAGCAGGGTGTTGGGGGAAATCACATTTATTTTTCTCTTTTTCATCAAACTGCAGTTTTTGCAAGTTCCCGCAATTTTATTGCATAAAATTGCATAAATATCCCGCATATTCCATCGCATTTTTTAAGAAAACGTGCCGCATAATCAAGGATTTTTGCCCGCAACAATCACAAAAAAACTCCTTCTGGAAGGAATATAGCCCCCTGTGTTTCGCACAAAGATTATTACTGTCACACAATAAGCTTACGGGCTGTGCACAGGTGACTGGATTGCAAAATGGAGAAGGAGAAATAAAATATCAAGGGGCAAACAAAAGAGACAGGGCAGTCATCAATATTTTCATTTGTTGACAGCAGTGAGAGCACTCTATTAATAAAAGTAGCTTCAAAAACAAATGAAAACGTAGGAATCTACAGAATAAATACACTATTTTTTGTACAAACTCCCTTCTGTTTATCTGTTCTGAATGCCACACAGGACGCTTAATTTGTACAGTTGAGTAGTGAAGGATAAGAGTGACTGAGCTCCTTCACCAAGGTGTCATCCAAATCAAACGTCTGAAATGATAAGGAGTGATAGAATACTTCAGAACATATGTATTGATATTCAGCGTAGGCATGTATGGAGCGTTCATCACTCGTACTGCTATCTTCCCCTATCCATCCACGGATGTACTTAGACCAAGTCATTTCCCACAGAAGCACACACTTATGCTGTGAATACAACAATTTGAAGGAAAACGTAAGGTAAAAACAGCTAAACCCCCAGACGATATGCTCAACAGGTTCAGAACATTATTTCTTTATGAGAATCAATCTCTCGGTAATTCTAGTGCGGCGGCCGTGATGTGCCGTCTTTACTTTTGGGGAATGATCAGCGGGGAGGGTGCCTCCAATCATTTTGTGTCTGCTGTACGCCACAAGAATTCATGACACGCTCAATTGAAACTTCCCAACTGTGAATTTCGCACCATCAAATGCTGCTCACAGGAGGTGCTTGAAAAAATTCCACACCTGCTTTCTATGGAATGTCAATTCATTCAACATTAAATAAATAAATATGGCTATGAAATAAATCCTTACATAAATAAATGAGGCAATTAATATATAAATAAGTGTAAATATATAACTCAGTCTAATTGAGTCTGCTGCGTTAGGCTTTACCCTGGCTCAATTAGAGTTGCTACAGCCTGAGGGTAACTGAGGGTCTGTCTCCGGAGATGTCTCTGGAGCTGCCGTCTGCTCTTCTCCCAGCGGGGAGCCGGCAGAGATGAGAGTTATCTCATTTGTGGTCTGATGAACTGTGAATTCATTCATTTCTGTGCCCCATATTGCTATTATCCAAGCTACAGTAGCTGTCATTTTTCACGAAGATCAGTTAGCAGCTATAGCAACTCAAATTCAGCCAGTGCAAACCTCGTAGAACCGGGGGAGTGAGGCAGAGGGACTGCCGTGTCCACTAGCTGGCTAATTCTTGTACGGTTGGGAACCGGAGGGTCGCTGGTTCAAGTCCCCGTACGGACCACAGTATGGTGGTGGACTGGTAGCTGGAGAGGTGTCAGTTCACCTCCTGGGCACTGCCAAGGTGCTCTTGAGCAAGGCACCGAACCCCCCAACTGCTCGGGGCGCCTGTCCATCAACCGCTGCCGCCCCCTCACTCTGGCATCTCTCCAGTAGTAAAAGTAAAGGTACTGAGCATGTGTGTGTGTATTTCCAGCCTGTGTGTAATGCATATTCTAACAACTGAAAACATTGTAATTTACCTTGCGGGATTAATAAATTATTATTTTTTATTATTATTATTATTATTATTATTATTATTTGTTGCTTTGTTCTGAATCTGTGAGATAACCGTACACACCCCATTTGTTTATAAAAATATAATCGAATATAAGACCTGTGAAATAAATGTGGCATTCAAAAAAAAAATCCCCTGTAATAAATTACATTTTGAATTATGAAATAAATCCCTGAAAAAAATGAAAGTAGTCCTTTGAAAAAATAATTTTTTTAAGTAAAAACTTTATTATTTATTTATTGAACTATATTGACATATTTATATATTTACATATATTTATTGCCTCATTTATTTATTTCAGGATTGATTTCATAGCCATGTTTATTTATTTTATAGGCATATTCATATATTAATGCAATCATTTATTTAATATTGAATGAAATTCCCTGTTTTGGAAAGAACCAGCTTCCTTGTTCAATATCTGCAAACTGAACTATTGACTGGCATGGTTTTATGTCGGTTAGCCTAATAGCTGGTTTGATTTGCAGTGAGAGATGATCTTATGGAAAGTAACCCATACCAATCTGTAGGTATGGTGAAGGGTATGTGATGATGTGGGGCTATTTTAATTCTAAAGGCCAAGGGAACTTCATCAGGATGCATAGTATCCTGGATCCATGAAATGGACAGCACATTTACACTGTTATACAAGCTGTACACTTAGTACTTTACATCGTAGCAACGTGTAATTTCTTCAGCGTTGTCCCATTAAAAGATATAATGAAATATTTACTAAAATGTGAGGGGTGTACTCACTTTTGTGAGATACTGTATGTGAGAAGACAATTGGAGAAGGGCTCGATACTGATGACTCTGAAAGGAATTCCTCTCTAATCATTCCTCTCTAAAATGTTATATGACATGAAAGAGTAGCAAGACATGTCCTTATAATCAATGCAATTCTTTTTACTGTTCACACCGTCCATCTTGCCTCTAAAAACTCATTTTGCTCATGCGATGATTGATGCACCACACAATGAAGAGCTGACGGCAATCACCTTGGATCCATTGGGTATTAGAAATATTGACACACAGACCGAAGCCACTATGTCCTTACCAATGACACAGGTTTGACCCTATGTCACTGTATCCTGAGTCAAACGCAGTGCAAAACTAATCTCTCCATCACTTTTCAGGGGACCCCTTGGAACTTTGTCATGGACCCTTATTGGAGTCTGAAAAGCCTGATATGGCCTATCCAAACTGCCTATGTTCTCAAGCTTTCATCCATCTATATATCTTCACATTTTCTTTCATAAGCTTCTGCGACAATGGTGTCCTCTGTCCAACAAAGATAACCCTAACCCTATGTACCAGCTTATTGAGCAGCAAAAGTAGCCACACAGGGAGTGGAAGCAGCATTCACGTGAGCAGGATAGTAGCTCTCATGAGGGTCCGATGCCACTGCACAAGACGTTGGTGATAACAAATAATTCCCCCAAAAATGGTTAAACTGGGAAGATGCTCAATACAATACCTAACAGTGGGGGAATGTAACTAAGTACTAACTAAGTATTTACTCAAGTACTGTACTGAAGTACAAATTTGAGGTACTTGTACTTGAGTCTTTTCTTTTCATGTTACTTTCTTCTACTCTGCTACATTTCAGAGAGAAATATTGTACTTTTAACTCCACTACATTAATCGGACAGCTTTAGTTACTAGTTACTTTACAAAGTAAGATGTTTGGACACAAAACACATGTAGTTTATAAAATACAATCTAAAGACCTACATGTCCAGGTGAAATGATTAGCCGATTAAACACTTTTGTTGATTGACAGAACTGTTTTTGATCGTTTCCAGTTTTCAAAATGTGAAATATGCCAGAATAAAAAGTATCTTTAAAAAAAAGCTAATGTAAAAGGAGCAAAGAAGTGGACTTTTGCTCACTATATATTTACAGGAGTCACTGTTTAAGGTAACACTTTAAGTGTAATATAATGCATTGCTAGCAGTGTTGGGAGTTGATGGTTTTTTCATCAAGTAACGCAATTAAAATGTTCGTTACTCAGGTTACTTGACTTACTTAAGTGCAGACAAGAAGACCGATAGGCCTACTTTAGCTGCTTCTGATCTAACGTTGCAGGACCTTACGGTGGCGCAATGATACAACAATCGAACAATGAGCATTAAACCACAGCGTGGCCGATAGAATGAGGTTTCTCTCCTGGAAGTATGGACATTGTAAAATGATAACGAAGGAGGCAGTTTATCATTTAGTCGTCTTTACTCTGAACTCCTGATGCAAGTAACAAGTGAGCAGTGACACACAAGTTTTGGGTGCTACCGTATATATATATATATATATATATATCACAGTATATACGCAGGCACATTTTAACTACCGTATATATATCACAGTATATGCGCAGATGCATTCTAACTACTGTATATGACAGATATTACTTTTCGCTCATCAAAATTAAAGACAAATGTAGTGGTGAATTGTCAATTATGTACAGATGTAAAGAACCTATCCACATCTAAGAGTAGCAATTCAAATATCATGAAGCACCTGTTGAAACAACACGCTTCGACAAAGCTAGTAGTGAAAGAGCCCCGCCCTACAGATGCCGAAGACGCCACTCCATGCAAACAACCAAAGCCAGATTTTACTGCTGCAGTGCAGCCGATAAGCCAGGCAGAGCTGAATAAATTGATTGCTAGGTATACTGTAGGCCAATCACTTTTATTTCATTGGGCCTAATGTGGTAAAAAAACACTGTTAAATGACTGAGACATGTTATTTCGTTTGAAGTATTAAAAGGGAGGGACCTTTGTACTACTGATTGATTTGAAGGCCTGTTGCCCTGTTGATTACAATAGGTCTAAAAAATATGTTTATTGTATATGACTGTTCAGTACTATTTACATTTAAAAAGCAGACATAAAAGTAACCTAAAAGTTACTTTCCCTAGTAACTAATTACTTTTTATATAAAGTAATTGGTAAAGTAATTCAATTACTTTTAAAAGAAGTAACTAGTAACTGTAACTAATTACAAATTTTCAGTAACTTGCCAAACACTGATTGCTAGTAGGAAATACTCCAGTTAACATGATTAGGCTTTTCTGTTTCTGTTAAAAGAAATAGGGAATAATCAGGCCAGCACGAGTACATTACATATAATTACAAATTAGTAAGTGCTTATAGAAAAAGGGTTCCGTTTGGCCTGTGTGAGTGCCATATTATGGGTTTTTGTTTAAAAGGTTCAGGGCACAACAGTCATTTCAGCATTTTCACATTTTGTTCATCTCGTTATCTACCCCACTGCTCATATTCCCGACTCCCGTAATGTGTAATAGGAGCCATGACTTCTGGCTGATCAGCAGAAATAGCATCGGCTGGAGCCTTCAAACCGGCAATTCTGTGCCGAAGTACGCAGCTAACGATAAGGTATGAGTTCCAATAAGAGTGCAACATATGAGAACTACAGCAGCTAATGGGCTGAAACAAAAGCAGTGGAGTCACTTAAGATGCAAACAGAAGGAAAACAGAAGGGAGAGTGAACACTTGATGGGGACTACAAACAGCCTGATGAGACACAACTCTTGGTATAACTGTGTCCATGAAAACTGGCATTCCCTACAATTTACCACAACATTAGTTCCATTACAATAGAGTGGAGGTAATGGCACTGATAATTAAATTGTTTAGATGTATAAAAGCAGTGGCCAGAGGCTACATGGGTACATTTCTTCATGGAGAAGTGATTTTTATAGGTGGAGTGTAAGGGATGACAGCCAGAGACACCTCTGACACAGTAAAGGCTGATTCTTGTCTTTGTCCCTTCATTGCCGAGACAGCCTTGATAATCTGTGTTACACAGTGCGGACGGCGATCAATTGGCACTCTAGGTGAGCCAGTGTGAGCTAAAGTGATGACAGTATTAGGATTTAAATCATTGACTACAAAAAAAAAGCAATACCTCTAAAACGGATATATTGTGTGAGGCAATAAAGATTTCTTAAAGTGTTACTACAAAAAAATGTATGTTACAGTAATACACTCAAATTCACATTCCCAGCATGCCTCCCCTTCCTCAGGTCTTAAGTATTTTCACTTTCAGCAATTTCACTGACACTGTGAGGTGACATTTCCTTTTTTGAGGTAAAACAAGAACTTTTTTCTACAGCGCAGTTTAATGTTCTGGATGATTGCCTTTGTTCCAGCAGTCTGTGCTGACATGTTTAGCCAGGGCATCTATTTTCCCATGCTGAGAGTGTAAAGACTTAAAGGGGTTTGGAGGACTGGATTAACTGAGAGGCAAATGGGCTGTGATGGGATGTGATGAGCCAATGAGAACAGCAAGCGCTGAAGAGGCAAACGACCGTCGGATAGAAGCTCCTCCGGGACTGACTGTGCATTAGTGCATCCTCAGTGGTAAACGTGTCCTTCTGTCTGCATAGGTAGATAGCTCGGCGAGTAAAGCGCCGTGTTTGTTTCCTCATGACGAAGAAGCCTTGTCTTTCTGGATCACTTCTTAAGCCCTCAAGATATGCATTACCCCGGGGGGACAAACTCTCCTTCAGACAGTGAGTCACATATAAATAAAGCAGAATGCATGCCGATAGGGACAAAAGGTTCAGTCCCTGTTGGTGGAAAGTTGGAAGAGGTAAGACGAGCGATTAAAGTGCCTTTGCTTATTGTGTTTGGTGTTAAATGCACTGGTTTAAGCATCAAGGAAAGAGATGGTGTCATGGGATTCTGACACATACAAGAAGCGTCTTTACTTAGCAGTAAGAGAGGGATAAGGATAAAGCAGATCCATCATTTTGTCGAACCAAATGCAGTTTACTGCACGCCTCTATTGTTAAAGCACCTAAGGTTCACAAGTACAAAACATCAGTGCAGAGCTGGATCTGAATGGAGTTATAATAACGACAGGCTGTGATTTACATTCATTTACAACAAATCCCCGGTGTAACTGGTAAGCTGCCATTCTCCACACCTTTCTGATCACAGTTGACTTATTTCAACTCACTTGCCCTCCACACTGCCTGCAAATTATTCATCGCCTCTAATAGAAAATGAATGGGGGTGGGGGTGGCTGCTCCACTTAGCTTACTATACTCAAGCTGTACAGTACACTCAAGCTGGGAGTCAAATAAATAAATTAAATAGGTAAGGTAATCGGTATATACGGAGAGCCCCCTGGGGTTAGCTGAGATTTTAAAAAAACTATAAACCGTGCGCACAGAATAAAAATATGTTCCCTTGGTTTTATAAACTGTTCGCACAGATTCATAATCCGTGCCCTCGGTTTTATAAACGTGAGCAAAGTTAGAAAGATATTCCCAGATTCCAACTTCCGGGATCAATTACTCTATAGCAAAATGTTATTAAATCACAAACGACGCATCTTTCCTACCGTAGTAAGGTTAACCACGAGCTACAAACTCATTTTCATCAAAACGAGGCGTCCTCCAACCTGGAGAAATAACACTGAGCAGCCGGCGGTGAGACGGCAATAAGACAAGTGCTTAGGGACCGTCTACAAACTACAACACCGACACAAAAATATGTATTCATTGAATGATTAAA
Source organism: Perca flavescens (assembly GCF_004354835.1). Taxonomy (NCBI): domain Eukaryota; kingdom Metazoa; phylum Chordata; class Actinopteri; order Perciformes; family Percidae; genus Perca; species Perca flavescens. The sequence continues at coordinate 29,199,501 of NC_041344.1, forward strand.
TAAGGTAGTGTCTCCAAGTAAGTGCTGTAGTACAACTAGCAGGAGACAAGTTATAATTGAGGTAAGTTTGGATTCATATCAAGTTGCTTGCTCCATTTGAGTGGCACATACGTACTATATACTTGTTTTCTTTTGTGGGAGCATAGCAAAACGTAGGGGACCCAAAATTAAACATGAAATTATATTTGCATTATATTTTGCATGGAGAACGTTGTTTATTATAGTGGTTTTGATCAAAGCCAGACCATTAACGATTTAAAGGTGTCCTGCCACACAAAACCGTTTTTACTTGCATTTTTTGAAATATGTTAGGTCCATATGTGTTTGTGTTATGTTGTGAATGTGAAAATGAACTGCTAGCTCCTTTCTCAGCTCTAGCCACTGAAAAGAAATAAGCGGAGAAATCAGGCCAATTACAAAAGCTGGTCAGTCTGACATCATGTTGCCTGAGCTCATTACTATTCATTGGCTCGCCCAGTTGCGCTGGGTAAAGGATTCTGACAGCCAGGCTCTCATTGGCTAGCTGTTAGCCAATCAGATTCAAACAGCTTAGCTTGTTGAATATTAATGAGAACTGGCAGAAATCTTCCTGCAGGCTTTCTATACCACGCTAGCTTGAAATAAGATAACCAAGGCATTTTTTCCACACATTTTTTTTACAGAGTGGTAGAACTTCAGACATTACCACAAAGTAATGAAATACGTGTGGCAGGACACCTTTAAGAATGTGCAGAATCTTGTTTGAATGCATGAAAATGGGTCTGAAATTATCTGACCAGTCAGATCTAGTCTGGGTTGGTATAGATTTGCCAAAATAGGACAAATTAAGTTTTACTAAATTACTTAAATAAAAAAATAAATAAAAAAGAAAGACATGAAATGCTATGATACCTTCCTGTCTAGCATCAACAGACAGGTTGGTGGTGACAGTGTGGAGCTCCGTAGTGTCAAATGTACATTGACACTGCAGTGTACCTTAGCACTGGATTGGAACAAGGATTTCTTCCATGCCACGGTCTAGCCTTTGTCAAATGATGTTTCCAGCAGGATTATGTCAGAATGATTCCAGAAACAGGACAGACCATACAATGACAGATTTTTGGGCAAAGGATGTGTGCCGCTTCAAGGTGCTGCTACAAACTCTGACCTGAGTGACATTATCGCACCAGTGTGTATGAACAGAACATTTCCAATCCCTTGATGAACCCAGGCCTGAATTGAAGATGCCCTGGAGGCAAACAGATACTGCCAGATATGATACAGGTACTCTCACTGTCTGTATACTGTTGAGTTTTGTCAACATGTCTGCCGGTCCATCCTTGTGTAAAGGCTGACTCAAGCACCCGCTTCAGAGATTCTTGCAAGCCTTTTTATTGATAGGAGACAATGTCATGTTACATATTCTCTCTGTTGTCTTTTTAACATTTCTTTTGAATGTTAATGTTGATAGGAGAAGTGCAATATCAATCGTTCATGTTTAAGTACATTCAAACTATGCTGTTGTTAAGTATTTCAGAGCCAACTCACAATGTCTATAAATCTCTCCAGTAGAGTACACCTTTGATATGATCAGGGCGAGAGATCTATGATTTGATGCATCAAGTCCTGCAAAAAAAAAATCACTTTAACTGAAAAAGAACCAACAATAAGACATTAAAGAAATTCTCCAGGGGAATTGTGGCTTCAAAAGAAAGGATATGTTAACAGTGCTTGCCTGAAATGGTTATTGATTTTATGCTCATGTGAAACAAGGGCAGACTCTTTTAATAATTTCGATACACAACCCCTAGATTTAATCTGGTCAACAGGAAAAACAATCGATGCATTTTCATCTCCATCAGCTCACAGTTGTGTAATGCCTGCTCTCATTTCCAGCATTCTTCATCCCACATAAGCCCATATCTTAGGAGATTTTCTCTGCTTCCGTCTGCATTAGGGTTTTCATCATTTATTCTACTAAGCTGTCATTTTGTTCATCCTGTGCCTGTGTCAGTGTGAACGTCCTGTACTTCTATTCTTCTGAGGACCAACGTCTCCATTGGGTAGAAAGATGACGTAACACCTCTACAGGCTTTAGGCTTATGATTCAATTTATATTGGAATTAAGTTCAATTTTAATTCTGATAATGGTTAAAATGTAAGAATATAAGGTTTTTCGTAAACTAGTTCAGCTATTGACTTATAAGAACATAGACACCAAGTTATGAATGTGACCCCAGAAATTGAGTATGCTAACACTGATGTTCTGTGCTAAAACTCAAATTTACACTATATTTTAAGACAGAAGGAGAGTAGCATTATCCAACCTTAACGGTCCCCAGAGGATAAATCCTAAACATTTGAATTACATTGTCAACTCTCAACACGTAGTCAACAGACTAGAATATATATAACCAACCAAAGAATAAAGAAAGAAAGAGGACCAAATGAGGTAGCCAAAAGAAGACTCCTCCCCTGAACCCTATTCAAGAAGGAAATGGCTGCAGGTATAAAGGAGTACTTGTACCTGTTACTCCTTACAGATGGACATCTTAGACGGGAGCCAGACGAAGGACTGAAATTCAGGGAATAAGGAGTGGGAACTGTCGGAGCGAATAGCATTAGCTTTCCTGACTATCTGTCCATGGAACAGGTCTGATGTGCAATGTTGGACACCCAGGGCCAGATGTACCAACGCTTTTGCGCCCACTTCAGGCGGATTTGTTTCGCAACGTGCGTGTAAAAGCATGGCGAGGTATGTACAAACAGGACGCACTGAGGTAAAAGCGCAGACTGCCTGTCGCGGGGACTGAAAATGGCAAATTGCGCCTAATTATGCATTCCGCAGTATGTACAAAAAACGCCTGTGAAAGCATGCCTCTATCTAGCGGAGAAAATTCCCCGCCTCTTAAAACCTGAAAGCGAGTTTCCTGGCACATGCCTCCTGGTGAAATGGCAGCAGTAATCCGAGCAAGATTAAGAAATAGGCCAAGGAGACGAGCTGAAAGGAGTTTTGCCACAAGGATAACACTTTTTCAGTTGAGTGAACACAAAATCATTAAGCGTTACAGATTAAGCAGCCATGCAATATTACAGTTACTGGAAGAAATCAAAGATGACATTGAATCTCTGACTCAGCGTTCACATTCCATTCCAGCAGTTGTTAAACTCCTCGCTACATTACAAATATCGGCATCAGGATGATTTCAGTCATAGCATCAGCAGTGGATATATCGCAGTCTGCACTCAGCCGTATCATAGCACCGTTACTTAACGCTTTGCTACAGCGCACTAGTCAATACCTACATTTCCCCACCACTAATCCCGAAATAACACGCATCAAGCTGTTACCTCATGAACAAGCAGATCAACTTTGTTATCGCTAAATCTTTGTTTTCACTGTTTTGACTGACTTGGTGGCTGATCCATGATAGAAAGATGAGCGCAATTTACAGTATAGTGGGCGGAGAAAGGCGCTGACGGAGCCAAAGTGGCTGGTGGATGCCCAATTTTACCAGCCACTTATATTTTTTACCAGCCACTTTTTCCGGAATTCAAATTTATAAAAGAAAGTGCACTAGCACTTTTTGAATTGCTTCGATAAATAATTTTTTATTATTAATACATATTTTATTAAATAATGTATTATATTATATATCTAATTTGAACATATGTGTCAGTGGCTTGTTGATCTTTACATTGTTAGTTAATTTCCTATCCTGGCCTGGGACACACATTCATACGGTTTGATAAAGGACTTATTGGACTTTAACTTATCATTGCACTTACAATAACGAGTGTAGCTGGCCAGTTATCCTCATTGTTAGTAGGACTTGAGCAAAAATGTAGTCATGTAATGTAAGAGTGGGTTGATGTGTGCTTTACTGGGACGGGGGGGTCATTCTGTACGTCATCTCCGGTTTTTCCTTCATCCATGTGTGTGTGTGTCGTCAGTCGCGGGGTAGAACTGAGCAGCAGAGAGCTGATGTCAGATTAAAACGGCAGCGACTTAAACATCATTACAGTCTACATTGATGTTAAAATGTATACAGGTTGGCAGGACGGTCTGAAATGTTTTGCACGGTCTTTCGCTGTATGTTTTGTCAATGCGCCACTTGTTCGAAAAGCACCTTCTCTTCTTTACTTCGCTCTCAACAGTTTGTACATCCATAGCTACTGCTGACTCCGCGGCGGGCCTCTTAACACCGGGTATATGTCGCCACATTTTTTTAACCGATAATTTCTTTTCGTCTGTGCCTCAGTGGTAGAGCGGTTGCCTTCCAATCGGAAGGTTGGTGGTTCGATCCTTGGCCCTGCAATCCCATGTCGAAGTGTCCTTGGGCAAGACACTGAACCCCGAGTTGCCCCCGATGCTGCACATCGGAGTGTAAATGTGTGTGAATGAGTATCTGACGAGCAGGTGGCCCCTTGTACGGCAGCCTCGGCCACAGTGTATGAATGGTGAATGGTTCCAGTACAATGTTAAAGCGCTCTGAGTAGTCGTTGGGACTAGAAAAGCGCTATATAAGAACAGTCCATTTACATTTACGTTTACCTCGGCTCAGCTAGCTAGCTAGATGGTTTCACGGACTAGCGCTGAAAACTACTCGACTATGCGTGGTCAAAGCCCCGACGGTGAACGGTTTCATTTCCTATAAGTTCTTCACAATAAAAGTCCTCCGTTATTTTGGTATTTGAATGTTTTTATTATGAAGTAGCAAATTCCGGAAATGTTGGGGATTCATTAGCAGTAACGTAACACGACTCCTATAAGCATCGTGCATTGTTACTTATTAACAGCATTCTTTGACAAAAGCTGTCCAATCCGTTACAAGGAATGTTTTACAAGCCACCCGCCACTGTGGCTGGTAAACAAGGCAAAGTCACCCGCCACTTTGAAAAAATACCCGCCATTGGCTGGTGGCGGGTGCTAATTTCCCACCATGTTGGTAAATACGACGTACCACAGCGTGCGCTTTCTGCGGGTTGGCCATGGCGCTGATAACGCTAGATTCGCAAATGTACGTACATCTGGCCCCCAATATCTTGTTGCTCATCTTCAAAACTCTGTTTAGTGCAGCTCTGCACTTGATGTTAAGATTTCCGAACCAACAGAGAAGGGAGAAGGTCAGGACAGATTCAATGTAAGATCTGTAGAACAGAACCATGAGGGACTTGTCGACATAAAACTTGGACAGTTTCCTCAGGCAATACAGGCGCTGCTGGCCTTTTTTGCATAACGCTTCAGAGTGGAACGTAAATTTGAGCTTGTTATCCACTATGGTCCCAAGATATTTATAGGTTTCAGCAGAGTCTTGTTTAGTCCCCTGATAATGGTATTTTGGTTGTTAGTGGGTTTGTGTCTAAAACCAATGCACATGTCCGTAGTTTTCTGCACATTTAGGTTTAGGAATTCATTGTCACACCAATCTACAAATTCATCAACCACAGGACCGTGGCTGTTTTCACTGTTATGTAGGAGGCTGACTATCACAGAGTCATCAGCGAACTTTAAAATTGACCTGTTTTCATGCTTCCATCGGCAGTCGTCGGTATAAAGAATATAGAGGAGCGGGGAAAGGACACAGCCTTGGGGTGACCCAGTGGATGATATCAATTCCCCAGACGTGCATCCATTAACCCTCACTCTGAGTTCTGGATGTCAAAAAGTCAAGAATCCAACCTACAATGTTAAAATCTAAGCTGAAATTATTGGTAAGTTTATTAATTAGAATGTGGGGCTGGATCGTGTTAAAAGCTGACAAAAAGTCAACGAATAGCAGCTTGGCATGGTTTTTGTTTCCTTCAAGATGTTTTAAAACAAGGTTTATTAAAGTGATGGTTTGGAGTAATTTACCCTAGGGTCCTTTGCACCATGACCTCGAGCCAAACACCCCCCGAGAAGCTTTTTTCACCTGGGTCGAACATTGGGAGAGTTAGCGTAGGGTAGCGTTATCAGCTGACTAGCTTAGCGCAGGGGCTAGCGGACCCACGTTTGTATCTGGTAAATGACCCCACTAATAATGCCCGAAATGATACCAAACGTCTACAGTAGTACATATAGGTTATGTTCTCATAAAACAATGGATTGGAAAGTTTGTAAGTACACCAGAAGTTTATGAACACTTGCCTGCTGGCTTCTGCTCTCTGCTGTTGCTGCTGCTGCTGTGAGACGAGTGCTTAGGGACGTCTACAAATTACAACACCGAAAAGAGATGCAACAAAACTATTTTTTGATTTAACTTTTTTTTTAAAGTAAGTGCTGTAGTCTAACTAGCTGGAGACAAGTAATAACTGAGATAAGTTTGGAGACATTACCTTATTTAATCATTAAATTAATAAATATTTTTGTTGTATCTCTTTTCGGTGTAGTAATTCGTAGACGGCCCTAAGCACTCATCTTACTGCAGGTAGCAGCAGCAGCAGCAGCAGAGAGCAGAAGAGAGCAGGCAAGTGTTCATAAACTTCTGGTGTACTTACAAACTTTCCAATCCATCGTTTTATGAGTGCATAACCTATTTGTACTAGTGTAGAAGTTTGGTATCATTTCGGGCATTATTAGTGGGGTCATTTAAGAGATACAAACATGGGTCCATTAGCCCCTGCGCTAAGCTAGTCAGCTGATAACGCTACTCTACGCTAACTCTCCCAATGTTAGACCCAGGTGAAAAAAGCTTCTGGGGGGGGTGTTTGGCTCGAGGTCATGGTGCAAAGGACCCTAGGGTGAAATTACTCCGAACCATCACTTTAAGGTCGCAGTGGCATCTTCTACTCCCCCGGTCAGCTCTATATGCGAACTGAAGAGGGTCAAGTAGATGTGCAGTCTGGGTAAGGATATCTCTTTATCAGTTTTTCGAAGGACTTTATTACAAGAGAAGTCAGGGCCACAGGTCTGAAATCATTAAGAACTTTGGGATAGTTGTTTTTGGCCACAGGGATGACTATTGACTGCTTCCAATTCTTTGGCACCGTCTGTAGGTTAAGTGACAGCTGGAAGACACGGTGAAAGATGGGGGCTAATTGTTCTGCACAGGAGGAAAGCAGTGGATTACTTATACAATCAGGACCTGGGCTTTTCCTAGCTTTAGAGTGTTTAAAAGATTTTGGCCACAGAGAGATCATCAAAGTGAATAGGTCCCGAACTGGGTAGTTTGTTTTTCAAATTTACATTTCACTATTAAAATCAAGGCATTCAAAGCTGAGATAAAACGTATTAAACTGTTGTGCCAATTGATTGTCAGAATTAAAACCGTCAAGAGATACCTTAATTTTGCCTTTGCTTTCTGAACCTACAATAGTTTTTAAACCATTCCGGGCGGACCCCAGCCTTTTGTTAGCAAGTTCGCTTTCCAGCTTCTCCTTGTAATTCTGTTTCGCACAGCCTATTTCACTCCTGAACTCTTTTTTAAGCATGTTCAACTCTATAAAGGTTGCCCTCTCGAAGCATGACATTTTAATTTCAATATTTTGGACATTTCTAGTGGCCTACTATTGCTCATTTTACCTGTGCTTTAATGATAACACAATACTTTGACTCAAGCGTCTTCATTTCGTTCATCCATGCATTACGTTTACTCAAAAAACATCTTAGCCATTGTAAATTAGTTATATATGCATGCAATTTATAATTTGACTCGTCTAACAAGTTAGTTTTTGTGGTTTTCCAGCAAACACTGGTTTACACTGTGGGCAATACAGCGTAGGCTTGCCCACACAAACCCAAGCAGGAGCTGTGCCACCATTTCAGAATGTGGCGGTCAGATATACAAGGTTACATATGGGGGCAACACACAAAGGTAAACAGTGGGCAGCACAAACACAGTCAAACTAGGTCCAAAGCTGTGGGACCAATGCCAATGAAAATGCACCACCTCAGCCCATGTCCCATACTGGGCATGAGCAGACCTGTTAGCTAAATCTGTCACCTCATGTGTCAACAACTGACTGTCTGTCAGTGCTATAAACCAATATCAACCTGGGTGATAATACGCTTGTCTTGGTAGGAGGGTTACTATGGTTTCTAAGGTGTTTGCAGATGTCTCTGCACAAAAAAAATGTTGTTCAGTGTCAAGTTTAACACAGAACCCCTACTGAGCCAGACACTTTCCTCCTGCATGTCCTCACAAGTATAAAACCACAATGTGTGTGAGAGATGGCCTCAACACCTTGGGAACAGTCGGAGATGAATGGACAGCTCCTGCAGTGACTAACTCGCCAATTGCCTTCTTCAGCCACAGCCTCATCATAGATGTCCGCATAGATGTTAGCGTCGATGCACTTTCAACTCCAGCCAGCCAAGGCCCCGCGGTTACTGCGCTGATAAATGACATCCATCAAGCATAAGGGGCCCGGCTCCCCGCGCTGGCCACTTGTCAATTACGATTATTAATCTGTTATGACTCCCCACGCCACCACCCCACCTGCCACCGCCCCTGACCCACTGCTCCTTTCTGGACTCAATGCGGCCAGCTTGTCAGCCGCTAAATCAAATTACTTCTGAATAACTGATGGTGTGTCCAAATCCATCGCTCCGATAGCCGAAACCATGCTCCTAATCCCCCCTGCTGTTGGCTCAGCTGAAAACAGGTATTTAAATCGATGAGGACTCATATTGGTTCTGACAGGCTTGGCTTTTGTTAGGTGGGGCAAGATGACAACTCCTTATCGACTGCAGGGTGTTCTGGGATGCACTGAAATGGTATTTCTTTTCAGGCGCCATGTGTTTCCTCCCTGCTGGGAGGCCAATGCACAGCACAGACTCCGACAGAAAAACCAAGGGACTCTTGATGGACTTTTTACCCAAGCTACTTATTTCTTCAAATGATTTCAAACTTTTGCTGCCTCGTGTGGGAAAACAAATGTTGTGAAAGTAATTCAAGAGGATGTCATAACTGAAAAAGAAAATATGTGAATCAAATGTATAGTTTATACTGGGGCTTAGCAGAGCTAATTATCAAGGGTCAGCACAGAAAAGCATGTCTCCTGCACTGTTCAGCACCTGCCTCCTTCCAGACACATGTATAAAGAAAACATTGCTGTAACCTAGAACATGAAGCACTTTGCTTTTCTCATTTCAGCCTCTTAGTTTTCAACCGACCACCCCTATCCGCCCCCCCCAAACATGTCCTCTCTCAGATTTACACTTTGTAACTCTGTCACTCCATTTGTTCTCCTTCAGTCTGCCTTGTCCCTGGAGCTCTCTGTCCCGGCATTCGCGTCCCCAGCTGCCTCATTAATGAACTGTAAATACTCTTCTATGCAGCAAAATTGATTGACTGGTGAGCCCACAACTCTGGGAGGCGAGAAGAAACTAGGATAACAAGAAGTAGGTGCCGGGAAACCAGTTTTCCTTTTCTTGGTTTCATTTACATTTAATTTAAAACGGTCTTTGCGGTGCAGAGCAGATGACATCATGGACATAAAATATATTGTCTTCCATATCAGTATACTTAACATACACAGTATAAAGTAACATGCCTTAGCATAATTGTCTGGTTTTAGCTTTCCGCTGTCGCCTTGTCCCTGCACACTCAGACCGCAAATCCAATTAATCGAGAAAAAAAAAACTGCTGCATATCTCTGACAGCCTGTCATATTTACAATGGGCTTGCAATCTGAAGCGTGATGTCTCCATAGCTAAGTCAAGGCCAGACAAGTCCCTGTCAGGGCTCCAAAAGAAAGAAAGGCATATATTCTTAGCTCCAAACACCATCACACTTAAAAGGAAGCATGAGGAGGATCACCCTGAGGCAAAATGTATTATAAATATTCTTGTATTAATGAATGGGCAACAATGCTTATCCGATGGGGAATTCATCAAATGTGTATTAATCGTGTGTAATGCTACGTGAGAGATGTCTTTCTCAAAATAAATTAAGCTTCCTGTCTCTTGTAGAGCATGACCCTGCAACGATATTGAACTGAACTGGACTGTGTTTTCCACAAATCCACAGCTTCCACCTTTTACCTTCATTGCTAAGGCCTTTCATCTCCCCTGTTATAAAGAGACAGTACTCTGATGGCTGCTTCTAACTACACAGCTGAACCAGTGTCAAGGCTGGGGGAGCATCCGACTTTGTGATATTATGATAAGGGCTACAGCTAATGGTTATTTTTTAATGCTGAATAATCAACTAGCGTTCTTCTGATTAATCGTTTGGTCTATAAAATGTAATTTTCTGACATGTTATGTGAGAAAACACATCTTCACATTATTAGTTAGGTAACAATCCAAATCACTAAAACATTCACTATCGCGTAAGTTTACTCAACACAAGACAAATAAAATCAGCGAATCCTTACGATTGTGCGGTAGGAACCAGAGAATGTTCGGCGTTTTGATTTGATCATTTTGATTCGATCAACCAATGGATTATTATTAATTGTATCAGCTTTCATTTTGTTAAAGGTTCCATTGCATGAAAATGTCACTGTATGAGGTTTTTTAACATTAATATGCGTTCCCCCAGCCTGCCTATGGTCCCCCAGTGGCTAGAAATGGTGATAGGTGTAAACCGAGCCCTGGGTATCCTGCTCTGCCTTTGAGAAAATGAAAGCTCAGATGAGCCGATCTGGAATTTACCTCCCCTTTCTCTGCTTTGCCCGCCCAGAGAATTTGGCCCACCCATGAGAGAGAGACATCATGGCTTTCAAATGAGCAAAGTGGCAGTTGGTCAAGGCCACACCCCCACCCTCCACCTTGACTCCCCCTCTCTCCTCCTCATTAGCTACAGACACAGAAATGGCACATCCTAACTAAGGAAAGCTCATTGTGGGACTGGCTCTAGTGGCTGTAATTCTGCACCAAGGCTGAATTTCGGGAAAGAGACTTCAGATACAGTATTAGGGGACCACTAAGGTCTATATAAAAGAGACTTCAGATAAAGTATTAGGGGACCACTAAGGCCTATATAAAAGCATCCAAAGAGCACCATGTCATGAGACATTTAAAGGTGCTTTAAGCGATGTGATGCGTTTTAACAGTTTTTGTCACATACAGCAAACATCTCCTCACTATCCCCTAGCTGCCTGTCCCCTGAACACCCTGGAAAAAAAGACCCAGGCTCCACAAAACGGCAAGAAAAACAAACTGCGCCAACCTGCACCACCAAACATAAACAGTGTTCCAGCTAATAACCAAGGATTTGGGGGTGGGGGGTGGGGGTTGGGGGGGTCAGTGCGTGGAAGGGAGGGGGAGGGGACGGGATGAGGAGGAGGGAGGGGCGAGCTAGCCTCCGTTTTGTTTATACTTTTGTAATACTTTGAACATCAACAAGAAGTGATGTCACCCAACATCTCTTAGAGCACCTTTAAGGGATAGCAGGGTTAAGCGAAACGGATATGAATGGGTCATTTACACTTTCCTGTTGCAATTGGTAACAAAACCCTGCACCAATACTAAGCAAATCCATCCATTGAGGAAGACTGTGAGATGTGGTTGAAAGTGGGCCTTGAACATTGTTATTTTTTTGTCAAATTGCATTGTAACTGAATGCATCCAAAGATGACCCAGCATCTGAAAATCAACTGATTTAACTTGCAGAATAAGTCATCACGTCTACAGCGCATAATCTTTAGCTTCCGATTGCTGTTCATAGGTACGCAACAGAATTTTGAAGCTGTGCTAATCAATACTTTCATGTTAACCACGGGTCACACGTCCACAGAGAATCATCACACAACTCTGCAGTTCTTCTCAGCTTTTCAGAGATTTTTTGCCTTTTTCAGTGGGAGCATATCTATGTCCCCAGGGTCCTATGTTCCCCAGCTCAATATCCTCCTAATATGACTCATTGAGAAGACCTTTCAAAAGGTTTTATGATCCCGGCAATGCCTTTTCCTTAGGTTAAATGTTCAATGAATGTTTCCCTGGGTCAGTTATGTTGAAATCACCCACCGAGACCTTATAGCCTGACTATGGACATTATTATCTCCACAGTGGCTAAATAGATTTTGCATGCATTTGCTGAATTTTAAACGCCCATCTCCCTTCGTTCTTTTGAAATTATAACTGTGAAGATAGCTCTACCAAGCCCTTACAATGAGGACTTAAAAAGTGAAGCATTTAGCAGCTAAAGAGATAGATATACACTACCCGTCAAAAGTTTGGGGTCACTTAGAAATTTCCATTCCACTCCATTATAGACACAATACCAGCTGAGATCAGTTGCATTGTTTTTTAACGAGGGCAGCAGTTTTCATATTACATTATGTACTTACATAGGTGCAAAAGGGTTCTCCAATGTTTTCTCAGTTAGCCTTTTTAAAATGATATCAGATTAGTAAACAGAATGTGCCTTTGGAGCATTGGATGAATGGTTGCTGATAATGGGCAATGTAGATATTGCATTAAAGATCAGCCACTTCTTTCTACAGCAGTCGAGAACCCTTTTGTAATTATGTAAGCACATAATGTAATCTGAGAACTGCTGCCCTGGTTAAAAAAACAATGCAACTGATCTCAGCTGGTATTCTGTCTGGAATGGAGTGGAATGGAAATGGAGATAAAAGCTGAGAGGATGTTGGACATACATTCATCAGCTGGAGACACAAAACTCCAAATGAATGCTTCTCCCTACCTGTTGAATGTGTACATGTGCGACTGTTTTCCTAACACGTTAGCTATAACAACTTATAGGTCAGTGTTTTGATCACAGCTGGTTCTTCTGCTGCCAAGCAACCTTAAAATGAATTGATACTGCTTTACATGCATACAGCTCTGTGCTCTGATGTTTCGTACCAAAAAGGTTCATAGTCCTTGACCTCTCTCACATTTAACATAACTTAAACAGGACACTTGAGATAATTCGTTCTAGTTAGCAATTGTGTATCGGGGATTTTGTGTGAATACCACACTGCCGTTTCAAGTCCACAGAAGAATGTCTAGCTATATCTAACAATAAAAAAAAAGACAGGCTGTAAAATGTTTTAGGATTTATTAAGATGAATAAGAGCCATTCTGTTATCAAGGGACATAGCCCTTAGCTAATCCATTAACAATAAATTATAATAGAATAGAACCAAATGAGCTTTAACTCATCGTAATTATTGTGTAATGTCACAGTAACTACCACTCACTGTCAGAGGGCCATATAAACGTAAACCTGTAGAGAAAAATGACCATTAATGCTGTGTTTGGAGAGGTTTTTCAGTGGAACACGGACTGGAAGCATTTACTCACTGAGAGATTGATCCAAATGAGCTGAAACATGCTAACTTCATTGGGCATCTAATGGACTCTGACAGATGAGAGATATAGCGTAGTAGTGTAGTATTAATGGTCATTTTAATCGCTGCTTGCTAAAGCATTATACCATTGTTAAATGATGCCGTGGCCCTATTCTGCACTGCGATTAATGTCTTTTATAGGTTTACAGTCGTTTTTATTTCTTGCCATGGGATTATATCCACCTGCTGTAGCATGTCATCCATGTGGAAACGTATACAGCCTTCCTTACATACACTCTATTTGCAATGGTCTGTCTCTCATTACAGAAGATATAAAAAATGCAGAGGAGGGGTGCAATAATTTAATCCAACTTCGGAGGTTTTTGCCTGGTACATTTCATGGCTTTGCAGGACAAGCTCAGGTTGTTTCCAGAGAGATTTCCACGGTTTAATTCAAACACGATTTGTTACTTCACAAATCTACACGATTTGACTTCAATACACTGTACAGGAGCCTGAAACGGTGACAGTAGTGCCTGCTGCAGTTTGCTAACAACGTGGATTGTAAATGTAAAGTATAAAAAAGATGGAGAGGCAGTGAAGATGTGTATGGCTAGGAAATAACAGTACAAGCTTCAAGGGAAGACTTTGGGGAAATCCTCAGTGAGAGAAAGCTTTAGTGTGTTGTCAGCCTCACTAACAGATTGTCATCACAGCGTCAAACCGCATGTTGGGAAAAGAAGTGAAGGAGAGACGGAGGTACTTTGGTTCTTGTACTTGTAGTACCAGATAGAGCACATGTCAGGCTGAGTGAGTTTCTTGTTTCATGCAAAACAAGATACAGCAAGTCACTTTTTTTCTTCAAATTTAACAAATTACTGTTTGCTGTTTTGATATTTTAACTTTCTGATTGTTATTTTCCACCAACTATCATCCAATGGAAGTGGCTCAAGTGTCATCACATAAACAACATCAGCAGCATTAGGTCCACAGTGCATAGCCCACTCACACAAGCGTGAATACATACATACAAAGTTGCGAAATATGCAAAGTTTTCACCAGGCAACATTACGTTGCGTGAATTATGTTACGCGAATTACATTCCGTAAATTACGTTATGCAAATTACATTCCGCAAATGTGCAAAATTGACATCATTATGTGTTGTAAAAGCCAATCAGCATTGAGATTCTCCTAAAGTCCTGATGTTCTTGAATCAGAAATTGAGAAAAAAAATATTGTAGCCGTCTGTGGGCGGTGAACTTTACCGAGCTCTGTGCACATCCCGATGATGTTATGAAACCGGACACAACGGCGTTTGGTTTTACAACGTAACGTGGACTTCCACGCCAGGTACAAAACAGCAACAGTGGTTATTTCGGCCATTGTTGAGGATGGAAAGAAACGTGAGTAAAGCGAATAATCACCAATGAGGCCACGGTCAAATTTGCGAGAGTAACTTTGGTGTGGACACAGCATAAGAGTGTGTCCACAATATCCCCATTTTGTTTTACATGTGTAACACAAAACACACTCCTACAGTTGTTTTCATGCTATTCCACTGTACAGTAAACTAACATTTTGTTGGTTTACAAGAAAACTTTAAGAACCTTTACGTCTAAGCACCCCTAACAAGAGCCGAGTAGAACATCTTTTAAAATGAGAAGGATGATGATTAAAATAACGTTTCCAAAATCGTTTCAGTGGTTCGTCAACTCATAACAGGGTGAACGGCACATCTGCATTCGCTTTGCGACTCTCTATCGGCTATAACCGCACTATGCAAGTTTGCCAGATCGGGTAGCGGATCTGTAGTTCGAATGAGACATAAGAAACTACAACAGACAGTGGTAATGGTCAATTCCGCTTCCAACCTGTAGGGGGAGCGAAGAGGAAAAGTGCTTTGGTGTTGCTCTAAGGGAGTGGGCGCAAGGGTTTTCAAGTCACACTAAGCTGGTGAAACAATAACAAGGACCATGGACAAGAGACCGAATGAACACCAGAAACAGACAACATCAAAACCACTCACAAACCTCCTGGGAAGGGGTCAAAGATCTTCAACCAGGAGTCAGCAGACGGGTGGCAAGTAGTAGCTTGATGTTTGAATACAGAAAGCAAAGCCACTCAGCGTAAGAAACCTTGTTATAAACTCGTGCAATTAACAGACAGTCCTGAAAGTGCTAATAAGAATACAGTAATTGAACACCGATTAGAAAGAGATGGAGGAATGAAGCTTAAGTCACACCGTGTGGCTGCTCTTCCCACACTGCTTCTACAGCTTGTTTGCTGATAAAGTAGTGTTAGTTCAAAAGTGCAGTAGTAGACATTAAACAAGCTTCACCCTGCCAGCTCTCTAGTACAGAGGATGTGTACTGTCCAATTGAGCCCATGTGTGAAGATTGTCCAGAGAATTCACAGCGAGCGAGTAGGCGAATGGATGAAGTTTCATCATCGTGTGGATGGCGCTAAACCTAAAGTATACAAACACTTTACAATAAGTTTACCAAGAAAACTAAATCAACTACTCCGACACAAACTTCTCTGACGACTGGACTTATTATCGTCATATGTTTGATGTTATCTGGAGACATCCACCCGTGCCCAGGCCCGCACCACTTCGAGACGCCAGGAGAGGCTAACATTAACCCGCACACAGAGGACAAACGCGTCACTCCTACCTTACAGGTATGTTCAGGTAGGCCTACGTTTCTGTTTTCCTCTGTACAACATGCTGATTCTCTCCTTCCTCTGTACCCGTCGTCAACTGTGGCCGAGCTGTCTGTACGGGGAGGCGAGGGCGATGGTGTGGATGGCGCGGTACCAGGGCTGTCTGTCGCGGTTCTGCACGGGGAAACTCCGGTCCGAGGATGTGTGCCGTTGTGTCGGAGAGAAGCTTCAGTCGCGAGTCCGTGGGTCAACAGCGCGTTACAGCCTTGGCCTCGCATGGAAGCGGGAGGCATGATCCAGACAAACAACAACAACAAACTTTCCTGAATGGCCGCTCCGTCACCATGGTAACATCCGTAAACAGGAAGAGGCTCAATCCAGGGGTAGCCAATCACCGGAAATGGGCGTTCTTTCAAACTGTCAATCACTCGAAAATAATTTGGGACCCTAAAGCAAAGCCCAAAGGTCTGCTGGGTGGGCATTTAAACATAAGAAGCATCATGTCAAAAACAGATCAGGTTAATCACCTGTTACTCAACTCAAATCTGGATTATCTCTGTCTATCTGAGACCTGGCTCTACAACAATGCCCCCTCTGCAGCACTTAACATCCCTGGCTATAATATGTTCAGGAGAGACAGAGAAGGTGCAAAGGGTGGTGGTGTCATGATATACATAAAAAACAACATTCAGTGTCAGGAAATTCAATGGCTGAATGATCATGAACTGGAATGCTTGGGCTTAAATATCACGCTATCACCACAAATGTCTTTCACAATCATTGTGATCTATCGCCCCCCCCTCCTCAGATGCCACCTTTTATGAAAAGTTTGACAACTTACTGAAAGAATGTAACTTAAACAAAGAGACCATTATTTTGGGGGATATCAACATAAACTGGGAGGACACATCATGTAGAAAAAAACTTAAACAAATAACTGACAAATTTGATCTAGTCCAAATGATCAAAGGGCCCACAAGAATCACCACATCAAGCAGCACCCAGATTGATTTAGCATTTACCAACCGACCTGAGAGAATAATTAAATCATACAATATGTTAGCTGGTCTTTCTGATCACAATTTGATCCTTGTGGCCAGAAAGCTCTCAAAAAAGAGATTTGATTGTTCTGTCAGAGGGCGTGAGTTTGTTGGAATCCCCCAAAAACACCAGGAAGGATTTAAAAATGCTGTCCAGCGGATTGACTGGGATCACATATTGTTGGGAACAAATTGTGAAATGGACTGTGAAACTTTTTTAGCGACAATTGAGAGAACAATTAAAGATTTCAGCTGTAAAGTTAAACAAAAACACAATAAAAACATACTACCCTGGATGAACTCTGACATACTCAAACTAATGAAAGAGAGGGATCTTGCGTTAAAAAATGCAATTAAAACTAAGTCAGCTATTGCTAAAAATATGTTTACAACATTGAGGAATAAAACTGTTAAAGCTATCATAAGGCCAAAGCAGATTTGTTCTTGACTATAATAGAAAATGCAAAAGGATTCTAAAACAATCTGGAACCAACTAAAAAAACTTGTAGGACAGGACACAAAAAATGAAACAACTTCTAGAAATTAAGATAAATGGGCAGATTACAAACAACACCAAAGAAGTTGCAGATGCCTTTAATACTTTCTTTATTGAATCTGTATCCACTATTGCCCAAAGCTTCCCATCAAACAATCTAGTTGTTTGTCCGATAAATAATTCGGAGCCAATATTCAGCCTAGGCACAGTCACAGAATATGAAGTCTTACAGACAATAAGAGCACTAAAACCTTCCAGAACTAGAGACATATTTGGCATAGATATGTGCATGCTAAAAGAACTCAGTTCCACGTTATTATCACCAATAACCAAAATTGTTAATCTCTCCATTATTGAGGCAGTATTTCCAAGTGTGTGGAAGTCTGCTGCTGTTGTTCAATTTTTCAAAAATGGAGATCCATTGTCAGTGGACAATTACAGACCAATCAGCACTACACCTACAGTGTCAAAAGTTGCAGAGAAACTAATTTCCCAACAAATAATCACACACTTGAATATCACTACATTTTCCCTTCATTCAATGCAATTTGGTTTCAGAACTCAACACTCCACGGAAACTGCTAATTGTTTTTTTCATAGAAAATATCAAACATTTATTGGATAAAGGTGGCGTGGTTGGAGCTGTGTTTCTTGATCTAAAAAAAGCCTTTGACACTGTAAATCATCAAATATTATTAACTAAACTAAGCAAATTTAACTTCTCCTCAGATGCAATAAAATGGATAGAATCATATCTATCGAATCGCTCACAGTCAGTCAGGGTCAGTGATTACCACTCACCGCCCCTCGCCATGTCCACAGGGGTACCTCAAGGTTCTATTTTGGGGCCTCTTCTATTTTCACTGTATATAAATGACCTTCCTTCAGTTTGTTCAGACGCCTATATTCAGATGTATGCAGACGATACAGTCATCTATACCCATGGTAAAAACTCAAAACAAGTTGCTGAAAAACTTACACAGACTATGGCACATGTCTCTGAATGGCTAACTCAATCCTGCTTAAAACTTAATGTAAATAAAACAGTTTCAATGTACTTTTCTAAATCAAACATTGCAAATAATCAGGCAGATATTTATGTGACAGGGGAAAAAATCCAAGTTGTGTCAGAATTCAAATACCTAGGCATCTTAATAGACTCAAAACTAACTTTTAAATCACAGATAAAAAAGGTCTGCAATCGAGTCAAATTTAATATCGCAAATTTCCGGTTCATAAGATCACACTTGTCACTTCCGGCAGCTAAAATGTTCATGCACAGTATGGTTCTGTCTCACATTACTTACTGTCTTACAACCTGGTCACAGGCAAATAAAACAACACTAAAACCTTTAGAGTCACTTTACAAACAGACAATCAAAATTCTGGATAAAAAAAACTTCAAGATATCACCATTGTGCTATTTTACAAAAGCATAAGCTTTTAAGTTGGGAAAATGTCATCAAGTATTCAAACCTCTGTCTGTTATACAAAATCATCCATGGCCTGTCATCTCCTCCACTCAGTCAGTTTGTAAATATTAGGAACACCACACAGAGAGTAACACGAGGGTCGGCCCGAGGAGACTGTGTTGTTCCTCTGCGGAAAAAGTGCATTTAGTCAGAGTGCCTTTTCAGTCACAGCAGCACAGGAGTGGAACTCTGTCCCTCAGAATATCAGAGAACTCACCACTTACACTCTCTTCAAAAAACATCTAAAAAACTGGTTCATAACACATCAGACATGTCAGCATTAATAAGAATATGTATTATCTTCCCTCAATCCAACCGTGCTGCCACTTGTGTCTCACTTGTGTCAATGTGTAGTTTAATATGTTTTTATATACTGTATGTATGAGTATGGGTATGTGTGTATGTGTGTGTATGTATGTATATGTATATATATATATGTACGGATGTGTGTATGTATGTGTGTATATATATTTTTTTCTTTTTTAACCTAATGTCTGTCTTACAGCAAACTTATTCTGTACACTGTATTCATCAACAGGATTTGAATATTTAAATCTGTTTTACTGCTCTTTTATATTTGTATTGTTCACTGTAATCTTCTTTTTATTGTTTTTTTTTTAGGTAGACAATTTTAAGATCTGTCCAGGGACAACGGATGAAAAATAGCCTTTTGGCTAATTCTGGTGCATTTGCAGCAATGTTAATTAATGTACACTGTCCCTGTCAAATAAACTAATAAATAAATAAATAAACACCTAAGGGTTGACGAAGAAGGCTAATTTACAAAAAGATGCTAACAAAAATATCTAACTGGAGAGGTAGCGAGATTTGAGGGAACTTCTGTCGGTAACTGTTAATGACGAAGGAACGGCAAGAGACTTAGTTGTTTATGACCGAATTACGAGCCAGCCACGGTACCACAGTGTAATCCGCGTCATGCCCTGCCTCCTGTACCAACCAGAGAGTATTTTCAGTACCTAAGAACGCGTCTGACACGGACAATCTCCTGTTGTGTGCTACATGTGTGAAATAGCAACTCTCTACAATGTCAGAACTTTATTCTCCAGGCATTCTTCGTTTTTATTACATTTGGACGGAGCCAGACGAGCCATTTCCCCCCAGATAGCTAGTCTTTATGCTAAGCTAAATTTGGCGCGTGTTGGCTCGTGATTAAAGACAGGGAAGTGACGGCACAGTTACATTTGCAAAATAAATAAATAAAGTGTAATAAAAACAATTACAGTTGGTCTTCATCGGATTTGTTTTAGCCCTCTGTTGTGATTTATTTTGAACATGAAGTCTTCATCAGTAAATCAGTTGAAAAGAACATTTTCACTGTGTCCTTTGAAGTAACATTGCCGCATTTATGGGCAATCTATGTCGCATCTGTGCTTTAAAAAAGCGCAAAAAAGAAAATCAATCTTATATCTCTTAAAGCTGTTGCTAGAAGAATTCAGTCAGCTTCAAAATTGAACTTCACTGGCACTTCCACTAAATTACAACCACAATCACTTTTAATGGCAAAGACTTTTAATGGTAAAGAGTCTGCCTCTGCAAAAGAAAGGAGGAAATAAGGCATTGATTGAATGCTGAATATGAGGGATTGGCTTTATTGAGATAATGGAAAGAAAGCATGACTGGAGAATGTATTTGGTGGATTACTCTCACTATGATGAGGATGATATTATCCAGAGTGACTCTTTGGATGGAACCCTCCATCTGTAAAAGCCTGGGGATCACAGGCCTCTCTCAAGATGATTTTGTGACATTAGTGGCGCTCATTGTTTGGCGGGCAGAGATCGCCACCGTGACCACTGAGCTCCGACCAGGCAGACGGAATCACTAACAAATCCCAGGTCAGAAAGAGTTAATGTAGCGGTATAATCTGCTGTAGCATCAGACTAATAATTACTTTTTTCTTGACCTTTAGCAAAGAGCACATAGGAGAGAAGTCCGGAATTATAAATCTCTGAAACGAAAAAATAAAACACTTTGGTGCTTCTATATGCTGTGATGGAATTCTTAAAAGCAGAAGCAATAACACGGTGGTACTGAATCAGGGCTTTAAGTAGAATGCCATTATAATGGTCTCTCTATAGAGTACTTAGTAACAAGTCTTACTAAAAATAACACGTGGTATTACATGGAATTGAAAAATGTGTAACTACCATAAAAAAACATCATAAAAGGCATTTGAAGTAAAGGAGGCAATCAGTTGAAAATGGCTAACAGCTATAATATAAACTTTGTAATTTTCTTAGCTACATTTACTCTGAATCACTAGACAATAACCATAAAATAAATCTCATAAACTGCATATGTTCAGTATTTCTTCTTATATAAAAGGCCAGGGGTCTCATATATAAAACCGTGCGTAGGATTCTTACTAAAAGTGTACGTACGGCCAACAGCCTACGGCAAAAAAAAATTCAGATTTTTATAAAACCATGCGTATGCACACCTGTAAGCAATGTTCCCTTTAAGTTTGCGTACGTGAATCAGCCTCTTATCCCACCCTGTACACGCCCATTTTTAACCATAAATAGTCAATGCAAAGCATCTGATGAATGCTGATCAGTATGTTAATGACCCTGGCATGCAGTCGTTCTTTCGTTACACTGAATCATGACGACAGGTGGGAAAAAAGCAAAGAAGCGTAACTTCTCAAACATTCGGACATTGCATTTTCACTTCGGCCAATTCTCGCACAGTGTAGGGAAACCTGATCTATAGACTACCTATATTAACAATACCGTCCAAAATGGCAGGCATTACGGAACTCGGGGAGAACTTCGATATACCAGAACTATATGATAAGATTTAACAGAACTATATATTATATCCAGAAAAGCCTTAGTGATAATGTTGAAGATTATATATTACTAGTGCCCGTTGAAAATGTGCCTGTTTGGAACGAGCTGATTTGATACCCCAGAATCGGTTACTGTGCGCTGGATACGGAGCACCGCGAGCAGCCGGTCGCGGTGCTCCGTCAGGTCAGTGGTAGTTGGTGGTCAGTTTAACTTCTCATCTCCAATCCTCTCTGTGTTTGTGAGAAGTGGCGCTGTCCTTGAGTTGAAACTTTACGGCTTTATTATCGAGTTAATAGTGTGTTTGTATCGCCCGCTATCCGTTTCCTAAGGTTCTGAAATGCAAACATTTTTTGACTACTTTTTTTTTTTTAAAGGGCATGCGCCCGTGAGCACCCACGGAGGAAAACCTAAATCGCCGCCTATGTTGGAAGACATTGTGCTTCTATATTTACCTCACAGAGGACTAACGGTTCGAGAGATATGCGCTTAACACCCACACAGACAGACGTTCCTGCAATTTATAGATTTATAGATTATAGATAGATATTGACAACAAACACTATTTCCCTCTGGAAACAGCCGGTGGCCCCCAGAGTGGCGAGGACCTGTATTTGGACCGGGATGGCACGGTTCCGGCACGTTGACCTCTTTACTGGACCCAATTCAGTACATAGATCCAAGAGGTCAGCTTTAGGGAATCTAAATCGGCATATTAGCCAGTCATCGTCATGGTCCCTGAAGTCTCTTTCTCTCCTGATTCTTCCGTTGGCGTAGTCCTCCTGCAGGGCCAGCAGGGCCATCATGCAGCATTACGCACGGGTTCACCGCAGTATTTATAAGTTTACAACAATTTGTGATTGTTAACAACTTGCCAAAATCACATCATCAACTAGTGGTATCCCCCACCCCGAGATACAATTTGAAGACGAAACTGTAAAAGGCAAAGACATGTTTCTTCATGCAGGTTTTGTTATGAACAGTATTAAAGTTCGGACCAATAACGAGGACATTAAGTCTAACGATTGTGCAAGAGCTTAACAGCTGTATTTCCAGATTTTGACATTTGATGATATATGCACAGTATTAAAGAAATATATTTAGTTTTAAGTTTTTAGTGTTCTGCAGTTATCTAACGGTAGAGTATTTGATGCTATCCTGTATTCCATGTAGTCGGGCCGTCTCCTCTGGGACAGTGAGAAGGCGCCGATTAAATATTAAGAAAGTATTTTGATTTGAGATTTGAGTTGAATTTCACAAGGTATTTATGGAACAATTATCACTCAGTACAAGTGCAAATAACACTGCTGGATTTAATCTTCATGATAACGTGGATGATATGGAGTGAAAAAAACCTGCGTGAGGCATCGATACTTGTTGCACCCTCATTTACTTTCTGCAGTCTGTTTTCAGTTCGCTACCTCCCCATCTTCCAGATCATTCCAGGGTCAGATGTCTCCCGTCAAATTTGTTTCGAATAAATCACAACCTTTGCATGGGAAGTGGCGTACGCACATTTTCAGCTCTGAGACCCCAGATCCTTGGCCTAAATAAATGCTGAGGAATCTCACATTTTAGACGCTATTTATTATGATTATTATTATTATTACTATCATCATTATTCTTATTATTAACTTTACCAATATTCTCTGTTAATGTTATACACATTTCAGAGAAGCTGCACTTGTTTACACCGGTCTCCTATGCTAATATGGATGATTCTGCAGATACAGCTGTATTATACCACAATCAACTGAAACTGTATCATTACAGACATAATACAGTGAAAATCCAAGGCATGAAGTCACATCTGTCGTCCGCACTCTGTCAAGAAGGTAAAAGGGACAACTTAGGAACACTAGCACACCTCACCTAAATGATTTTGCCTTAACCGACCGTAGCATGTAATATATTCAGCTGCCTCTGAGGAGAGAGCAAAGAACTAATTGAAAATTATAGGAGAGAAATTAAAGGCAGGATTACACGATTACAGGATTACACATTAATTAAAGTTGAACAGTATGCTTAGATCACACTTTTATTTTCATTTCAAACATTTAATTCCAGCTCACTTATTGAACTCTCTGGGAATCAGCACGGAATGATCAGCATCTGTACATTTCAAATAAACGCATTCAGCTAAAATAATTCCTCTGATCATGCCATATGATTATAGATCATAGTTTTTTTTCAAAACAAGTCGCCTGTTATTAACAAGACATGTTGGAAGAACTTAAATTCTTGACTTTTGATACTTGAGATGAATGAATTTTGTTAATGTGCTCCTTATACGTTGACTTGAGATGGAGTTATTCCAGGCTCGTGTCCTCCATTAAATTTGAACACTCATAGAAAACACCATCTGTGATCTGTTAGAGAATATTATCTGGTCTAAAACAAAAAAAAACAACACAGAATCCATCTGCACGTTAGCTTGTCGTTACCGAGCCTGTTTGTAGCCGGTAAACTTCCTACCTAACCCTAAACGGTAATACTTTTAAGTGGCAGCAAGCGTGTGAAATGGAACCAGTAACATCTGTATCACTGGGCTGCTACAACATCAGTTGTCTTGCCTTTTGGAACAGCTTCAGCCCAACAGACCAGAATGGACATCTCTGGAGCTAAAATCATGCCAGGATGCCTTCTAGCACTACTTGGCTTACCTGCTCCCTGACTAAATCAATAGACATACCCTGAAAGCGTGGGCCCAGTTCAGGAGGAACTTTGGCTACAGAGATGTCTCCTTTCTGGGTCCTGTGGCTTTCAGCCATCTTTTCATCTCATCTTTTCAGGACTGGCACAGGAGATGGTTTAAACACACGTTCAAGGATAACCGTTTTATTTATTTCAATCAACCATCAGAGAAATACGACGTACCCAAAACACATTTCAATCAATATTTACAGGTCAGACACTACGTGGGCTCAAACTTACCAGGCTTTCCTGAAGAACGCTAACCCTGGTGACACATCATCTTTCTTGTGACCCACTATCTGAAGGTGCACTGTCAACATTACACAGTGCAGTACAGAAAAATGGCCATGCTGATGTGTCCACCTCTGGACAGGATTAAAACAGCTTGGGAACATGATTTGGGGCATACAATGCCTGCTGACCATTGGGAACTCACTTGCAAAAATCTTAAGCGGAATTTCGATCCAGACCCTCCGGTAGCTCTGTTTGGCATACTGAGGGAGACGATCTTCATCTGGCATCTACAGAGCGAAGCACGGTTGCCTTGCATTACTCTTGGTCAGACGCACATTTTGCCCAAATGGAATGGAATAGTACATGTAAGCATGGACGCCTGGCCAGTAGTAGTGTGTGAATTCTATCGAAGGGCGGGTCTTGGCATGGCCATGGTGGGAAAAAAAATATTGCGTCCCGCTCACACTTAGAGTAGTCAGTCGCTCTGAGACATAACGCCCGCCTTAACTGGGAGATGATATGCTTCTCAGTCAGTGGCTCTGAGAAGAAGACCTGGGGACCCTTTTTGACGTACTTTCATTACACCCAAACGACATAGCACGACAAGCATTCTAAATCTACCCTTGACATGAAAAAATAACTACATCTTTAGTTTAATTTCTTTATTTCTAGACGTGCTTTATCAATGGGTTATTAGTGTCATCTTTATATGGTACTACATTGTTGTATATTTTATAACAATGTGGGGTAACACTTTACCTGAGGGTATCTACATAAGAGTGACATGACACTGTCATGAACACATGAACCCTAACTCTAACCATAACCCTAACTCGTCATGACAAAAACCAAATGATACTTACGGACAGAAGCGTTATGTTTATAACTTTTATAATGTTTATGACACGTTCATGACAGTGGCATGTCACTCTTATGTAGATACCTTCAAGTAAAGTCTAACCCAACGAGGAATCTTTGCTTAAAATTTCAATAAAAAGATTTTTGAATAGAAATACATTTCTTCATTTGGCTGTACAAAGAAACCTTATGGGTCGTTCAATGAGAGAATAACTGATTCTTTCAAAAGTATATATATCTATTTAGGCACATTATCTAGGACATTATTATTATAACTTGCTTTTTGACTACACACCAAGAGACTACAGTGTCTTTTCCTCAAACTCATTTAAAGCACATTATTCTCGAGTGTCCTTATCTCACACATAGCTGTTCTTTCTTTTCTTTGGTTAGTTTTACTGTCTTGCTAATGTGTACTACGCATGCACGCGCACAGACACACACACACAAAAAACTATTTTGCTAAACTGCTTTTCATTTGACAGCCTACCTGCATAATTACCAACATCACAAGCTGAGGATAATTATTTTGCAAACACGGTTCAAAACAAATTTCTCATGCATCTCTTCCTCTTTTGAATCTCATGTACGGCAGATTTTAAAATCCCATTTGGGGACGTTCCACAATCGGAGCACAGCCAGAAATTACAGAGACCATTTGTGACAGGGTCACCGTGGCGACGCAGAGAGAGTGTTTTCACTGGCCCTGCTGCTGTTATCAGGTTTCCCTCACAAAGACAATATTGCTAAAAGCCATTGGAAACAGTGGAGACATTCACCTGCTCCCATGGTCGATGCTGGTTACAGGATTAGTTAATGTCATGACTAATTGGCTCTGAAATTATGTTTCGTGTACAGTGCAGTACACACACACACACACACAGATGCATACTTTTCATGCACAGGCATCTATTCCTGCAAAGCTATTTTCTTTGGAGCGTGGATGATGGAGATCAATGAATAATGACAGTAAAAATATCCCAGCAAACTGTTCACGCCAGTCATGATCTCATCTCTCTGAGGCACCTCAGTCATTTCTTCAAATGTCACCATCAGAGCCGGAGCTGATATAATGTATTAGGCTCCCTTGAATTTGTCTTTAAAAACAAATTCAAAGCTGCATTTGAATGTAGGGCAACATCTGCTCTCCCTGCTGATAGCTACTGACGGAGAGAGCTTGGCTACGAAATGAAGCTGCTTGATTTGCTCCTCGTTGCACATTTGACGTGTAGGCAGTTCAGTTTGTCAGTTCAAGGGTGAGAATTAACAAATGCGGGATTGGAGTATTTTATGTCTCATCTTGGGTGCAATTTGTTTCAGAAAGCGAATGAAAAAGCTGCTACAGCCTTGTTCTGTTTTTTCTCCAGCAAAGGCTGCCTCATTCATCTCTCAAGGCAGGGCACTATTTCACCTTGATCATACTATTTTGGCAACATGAAGATCAATCACAACTGTTTAATGATGTGCACCTCTGAAGGACAGTCAGGAAGAGACAACCAGGGCCAGATGTACCAACGCTTTTGCGCCCACTTCAGGCGGATTTGTTTCGCAACGTGTGCGTAAAAGCATTGTGAGGTATGAACAAACAGGACGCACTGAGGTAAAAGCGCAGACTGTGTGAAGGGGAAAGTGGGAGTTTCCCATAAAGAGATGGGAGGGGAAGCATAAAGTGCATCTAATTATGTATTCCGTGGTATGTACAAAAAACGCAGGTGAAAACCTGGTGAAAATTCCCCGCCTCTTAAAAGCAGGTGTAAACCTGGTAGCGGGTTTCCTGGCATATGCCTCCTGGTGAAATGGTGGCAGTAATCCGAGCAAGACGAAGACATAGGCCAAGGAGACGAGCTGAAAGGATTTTTGCCACAAGGATCAGACTTTTTCAGTTGAGTGAACACAAAATCATTAAGCGTTACAGATTAAGCAGCCATGCAATATTACAGTTACTGGAAGAAATCAAAGATGACATTGAATCTCCGACTCAGCGTTCACGTTCCATTCCAGCAGTTGTTAAACTCCTCGCTACATTACAAACGATCATTTCAGTCCTAGCATCAGCAGTGGGAATATCCGCAGTCTGCACTCAGCCGTATCATAGCACCAGTACTTAATGCTTTGCTACAGCGCAATTTACGGTATAGTGGGCGGAGAAAGGCACTGATTACCCAACGGACTGCAGGTTTGGTTAATACGACGTAAGCTGAAGTATCACAGCGTGCGCTTTCTGCGGGTTGGCCATGTCACTGATACATTCCTAAAAGTACGTACATCTGGTCCACAGTGCTATGGAGAAACTATTGAGGTTTAATTTCTCTTCATATGCTTCCTTCTCTCCTTCTCTACTCGGCCTTTCCTTAACCAACAACACTGTAAGGAAGGAGATCTCCTTCTCTGGAACCTCAAAGTGTTCAATATCAAACAAATTAAAAAAGACATCATGAGACAATTGTGTAAACTATATAAATGAGCCAAGCAAACCAAACCAACCAAATGAACCAATAAACCTATATTAGTATTATTATGAAATTTTATTTCATCATCAAACATAGTTTTATAGGAGTTCATTTTATTACATAATAGATTTTTTTCAATTTAAAGTGTCTTTTTTCCAGACGAATTCATTTCATAATGGTATTTTTCCCAATGACACATTAACTTTATGTCATGTTTTATGCTCTAGCTAACAAACGCTAACTGGCTAATTTGGTAGCAATTGTTTAGCTTGCCATTGAGTTGTGAACAACTGAGGCCTCATAGACCAGACACAACCATCCAGCAGGTAAGAACAGCATTATCAGACCTTTCTATGTACTATGGCAAAGGCATCACCCGCCGTACTCTGCCTCTGATTGGCTAGTATTCGTTACCTTCGTTGGCTTGCTTGGTTAGGTTTAGCAATGATGAGTAAGCTTGCTTAAGGTTAGGGTGAGCCAATCAGATGACATCATTCTGCATAATAATTAGCCATATGCATCTGTTTGGGAGAGTACCATCGGAGAAACAGCCCTTCAGAGCAATGTGCATTTGTTTTGTGTACATAACGCGCATTCAGAAAAATGGCCTTTCGGTCCAATGGGAGATTATTTGGAGTATTTGAGCTTTGGAATCATAAGCGGTCAGAACAACGGCATGGCACCCTGTGTGGATGACTGATTTTGGATTACAGTTTTTTTGTTTTCCCTGCCTTTCTATTTATAGATGGATTCTCGACTAGTCGGACTGATCTGTGGTAAAAAAAACAACAGGTATGTGTGACTAAAGCACTTCAGCGAGAGTCCGTATACTCTGGCTCAAACGAATACAAGCGGTCATTGAACTATAATGATAAAAGTCATTGAAATATTGAGCCACGGCACCAAAAATCTTTTACATAACAGACCTTGATGTGTAAAATTGGTGGCATTCTTCTTTAATCAAAAACATAATCGACATATTAATAGTGGTTATAGTTGCAGTCCCAGCCCTCTGTGACTGGCTGTTGGGCAGCGGTTTATGATTGCATTTCCTTCACTTATTCATTTCTTTTCTACACTACCTCCAAATTGCTTCCCGGGTGTGGTGGCAGTGAAGAAGATAAATTGATATTTAGTTTTATCCCCTAATTTCAGCCGCACTCCTCCATCCACCTTTAACCAGTGAAGTGTCGCTCATGACGCTGCAAAAGTCACTTGCACAGAAATGGCAAATCCGGCTGCTGAAATAACAGCCCTATGTTGGGGTGTTAGATATGTTAAATACATCCTTCATTCTAAGCTTCTTCTCTCATATCTGCTGGGGGAAGGTGCTTCAATAAACTGGCATTCCAAACAGCTAGCAGGGTGCACTCACCAACAACACACAGGTCTTTTTTCTTTATATTACATTTTTTTATACTTTACTTTCACCACAGAAGAACTTACAGCAAGTCTCCTTCAACAATAATTATTTTTCATTTGAACTCAATTTCCTTCTCCAAAAATGTCAAACTGGAGTCTAAAATTGATTTAAAAAAAAAAAAAAAAAAAAAAAATTTTCTATAAGTGTGCTATGATGAATATAGAGGATGAGCAGACAAACTGACAATAACTGAAAGTTTTATCTGCTTTTATCCGTTTACTTGCTGCCTCGTCATTATACATTTTCATCAATAAATCGTTTGTCATTTTCACACTTTGATCACCATCAGGTGTATAAATCTAGTTGTCAGCTGGTGGATGATTTGCTCGTCTTTAGGAGCCTGACTTACACTCCTACACATGCTGCTCAGGCGACTGATATTACAGGGAAGGGATTTCTGCGTATTGCAATCAGAAAAAGCCAAGACCTATTAAGATAAGCCATAGATGAAAGATAATATGAAACTTAAATGATCCCCGTCGGGAAATTAGGTCAGATACCAGAACGCATTATGCGGAGATAAAAGAGTGAAAAGCATGTGTGAATAGCAGCATAATAAAAGTGTGTAAAATGAAGGCTATAAAGTGCCGAGGCAAAAGAATCCTATAAAAAAAGATATTCAATGTCATATGAAAATATACTTAACTAATAAATGTGCATGTTTTTTCAATTAATATCTTTATTATCACTTTTATCACTTGAGAACCACACAACTACTACTACTACTACTACTACTACTACTAACTAGTACTGTTTAGTTGCTCTTTAAATAAAGGCGTATGATAGCTGGAACCAGTTTGGAATATTTAAATCCACTCTAAAGCTCATCTTATTCATTATTTCCATTAGTAGTTAATAAGAGAAAACAAAGTCTACAGAAAGTTTTGTTTGTGCTCTCAGTCAAATGAAAAATGCTTGAGCCCTCTAAAGCCAAAAAAGCTCTGCCTAACAACGGCTGTAATTTGGCAAGCTTGGTCACCTGACTCATGCCAGGATCCTGATAAATGACCTGCCAGAATCATGTGCCACAGAAGCCCAAATCTAGCCCAGGTGCTGCTAACTAGAGCTCTAGATGCATGGATGCACTAGATGCGACTGTAAAAGTGAAGCCAAAACGGTGTTTGGTGGTTTAAGACCCCAACGTCGTCTTCCAGGCAGCGCTGCCTGGAAGGAACTAGGATTAGGCAAGGGTTAGGGTTAAGGTTAGGTGCCTTGAAGTTGACGGTCGCAGCGCTGCCTTGAAGTCGGCGTTGGGGGCTTAAAACACCATCAAGCAGCCAAAACATCTACATTACCCCCCTGGTTGTTGGCTGCAATATAGGTCATAAACCCCACCTCCTCCATGTTAGCACATTCGACATGGGCAAAACAAAAAAATCAAAGTCTAAGTCAAATACAATTTCTCCCAAAGATGGTATGTCATTTTAGGTAGTTCTGATCATGTTGTTTGTTCAAGTGTTCATTTTTCTGATAAGTTGGGTTTTTATTAGTTATTTGATGCTATAAAAACTGGGTGGATTGTCATGATTGACAGTTGTAATTGACTCGGGATTGTTCGGGCGGGTGTATGGTAGTGATGGACAAATGAAGCTTCGTGAACCAGTGTGTTTATTTTCTGAGCCCACTAGATGGCGCTCTATGTTCAACAAAGGATTGAGAATACACTGAATTGCAATGCCTTAGGCCTTTCTCTTAAAACCCAGCCCGCCATCTAGTGGGCTCAAAAAATAAAGACACTGGTTCACAAAGCTTCATTTGGCCATCACTAGTATATGGGCGGGACCTTGACAGCGTGGCTCCACCGCCCGGTCACTACTGCGCAGACTCTAGCTATGTTTCCATCCACACGTTTTTATCCGAATTAAGCGATATTGAATGAATAATGCCTTATGGAAAAAGTAAAATTTGATTGAATTTCATGAATATTGACTCAAAGGAAAGACATTCAGTCTCATCGATTTTATCTTGATCGATATACGGCTTATGCGATAAACGCTGATGGAAACGTTATTTGCCGAATAAATTAATGAATTGCGATTAAGTTTTAGGTCATTTTAAACGAAGAAGAAGTTTTAGTTCATTTCCGCCCAGTATTTCCACTCTGTTTGCACACATGGCGGGTGTCAACAAAGACAAATGGAAGTGGACGAACGAGGAGACTGTTTTGAATTGAATTTACGAGCAAAATATATGGCTATTTTAGATAGCAAAAATCGAAGAAATGCCATAATTTATCAGGAACTCGCAAAGGAAATGGCCAACAAAGGTTACGACAAGCCGTGGGACGTCCTGCGGAGTAAATGGAAGGCGCTCAAACAGCGATACATGTCTCAAAAAAGAGAGCTGTCTCACAGCGGTGCCGGAGGGAAAATAAAAGGCAAGTTCCACCTTTTTGATGAGATGGATCAGATCCTCGGCCAAAGGCCCATCGTAGCTTCCTCGGCTTCTAATATTTGGCACGATCCATTTTGTCTAGCAAAACTTTGTTCGCAAATGTTTGCTTGAATGTTGTACAATTCAGTGAGAAAATGAATGGAAACACCTTAAAATGTCTCAAATCAATTCGATATACCAATTAGACTGCAAAACAGCATGTGACGTCATTACGCAACAGGTTTTTATTCGCTTTAAAGCCGTTGGATGGAAACACACTTTCACCAGCTTTATTCGCATGAGTTTTTTTTACCTAACTTCAGATAATTCGATTGACAAGTGGATGTAAACTTAGCTTCTGGCTCAAAAATTACAAGAGGGCAGCGCCCGCATCCGGGATTTTTTGGCATAACTTTTTTACAGTGGCAGGAAGTGGAAACTCGTCGTCCATATTTTTTTTTACATGGTCTGCACCCCCAAAACCCAGCTACATCTGGCAGCCATTTATGGTACAGAGCTGGCTCATGATCGGTCCTCTGCTGTCAGAACACCACACAGGACATAGTCATTAAGACCTTGCTGAGCTTTATCTTCTTGTGTCTACATCTGACATTGTCATGCTCAGGCAGCCACCTTTTGACTTATCTCGGCCCACTGGTAATGAATTAAGAAAAGTAGCTTCTCTTTCATGAGCCGTATGAAAAAAGTGACAACAGCCTCCATCCTGTTTGTTGTCTTCAAGGTTACTCTACTCATTCAACATGATCAGATGCCATTTCACATTGGCTGTGCCACTCAAAACATGGAAATCGGATGAGAGCGACTTAAACTTCAGACTGGGAGTGGAGTTATGAATTGAGGGCACCCTCCCGATACTCGCTCTTCTCCTCCATCTCCTTGGCGACTCTCGCTGGTAATTTAGTCATGAAATTGTTTCGTGTTTGTTCATGAACCATGCAGTCCCAGGTGAGATTAATCCAAGAGGAGACACAACACAAAAGAAGGTCGTACGCCTGCGGCGATGACGGTTGTTACAGTGTTGCAATAGTTATGAAGTATTTTCCCCTCTCTCCATTTCCACTTCAGAAAACTCAGACAAGGCATACTAATCAATCCGTATCCCAGCCCGGGAGGGTTACTGACTCTTCACCTTTAAAGAACATCCGATATTCAAGGTCTCTCAGACCATCCGGGCCTCTTTATCACATAGACGATAATCCCTCATCTGCTCATGGATCTGCACAGTGGCTTATTGTCCTGTAATGCAGGCAAATGAAAAGGTGATCAGAGCACTCAATCTTCCTGGGGATTTCTTCTCGCTCTCCGTGACTGTCAGCTGTGCTCCGATTCATCAGGTTGACCTTTTCGGTTTGCGAGTCCGAGTAGTTGCTAGGGGATTCATCCCTTACTGACCCTTTCATCCGTAGTAGAAATGCCTTCTTTTTCAGCAGCTCGTGTTGTTGAATGGAACACAATTTGCACTTCAAATTTGAAAAATGACACTTGGCATTCACAGGGTTTTGTGTAAAAGTTGTAATGAAATAGCACTAAGTGAGCATTTTACTTTTTCAGTTTTGTATTTACAGTTGAATCAAGATATTTAAGCAGAACATGACATTGGGATTGGTCATTCAAAGGAAGAAACCAAATGGATTAAACGATTATGAAACGAGGATCATACCATTTTGGCAATATGGGGGTGCTCAATGTCTAATTTCACACAGAACTACTGGTTTTGTACGGTTATATTAAGTTATATACAGCCTTTAAAGGGGTGATAGAATGATTATATAGGGTATTTTACACTGTTCCTTAAGGTCTCCTAATGGGGTATGTAACATTGGTTGGGCTGAAAATTGCCCGAATGCTATTTTATTAGGCCCTTAACTACCCTGTGAATATGGCTCTATTTGGAACAAGAGCTTTTCTTCCAAATATGGTATGCTCATGAATATTCAGAATGAGCTACGCGCTGATTGGTTTGAGCAAACTACATAGAAACACATGGGAGACTGACAGCAGGTCTCATTGCAAAGTTATACATTGTTTGTCGGGCTATTACGTTATTAAATTCACTTCTGAGACTTTAAGCGAGAAATCAACTATATAAAGCTCAAATATGGGACGTTTTATGAAAATTGATGGCTTATTGCAAATTTGGTAAGACTGTGTGTCGGAGTTCAGCTGCCGGTGCTGCCTGTGTTGCTGCCTCGCTGCCCGGCCTGCCTTCCTCCACAGACCCCGGCCTGCAGCTTCCCTCTTCCTGCTAGCTAAATGGCCCGTGTGTGAGAGTGATAGCGCGGTCAGCGAGCTTGTTACACCAGCAATCTCTTACAACAGTTCCAGTTAATCTTGGCTGGCTGTCAGCATAACTAGCTATATTTAAAGTTTGAATTTTGTCACGCCACTTATACAACATATCTCTAAAGGTCTTATAAAGCTAACAACGGTGTCCGATTTCAAGTTAATGAATTTTTGTGAACAGTGGGGGTTTCGTTATCTATGACTGTCCCTTCAATCCTAGCTATGTGTAGCTAGCTACAAATCACGGATAGTTAGCTTAATTTTTGGCGTAATTTCTGTATATTTACAGTTTGAATTTCATCACGCCACTTATACAAGATCTCCCTAAAGGTCTTATAAAGCTAACAACGGTGTCCGATTTCAAGTTAATGAATTTTTGTGAACAGTGGGGGTTTTGTTAGCTATGACTGTCCCTTCAATCCTAGCTATGTGTAGCTAGCTACAAATCACGGATAGTTAGCTTCATTTTTGGCGTAATTTCTGTATATTTACAGTTTGAATTTCATCACGCCACTTATACAAGATATCCCTAAAGGTCTTATAAAGCTAACAACGGTGTCCGATTTCAAGTTAATGAATTTTTGTGAACGGTGGGGGTTTCGTTAGCTATGACTGTCCCTTCAATCCTAGCTATGTGTAGTTGGCTACAAATCACGGATAGTTAGCTTCATTTTTGGCGTAATTCCCGTATATTTACAGTTTGAATTTCATCACACCACCTATACAAGATCTCCCTAAATGTCTTATAAAGCTAACAACGGTGTCCGATTTCAAATTAATGAATTTTTGTGAACAGTGGGGGTTTCGTTAGCTATGACTGTCCCTTCAATCCTAGCTATGTGTAGCTAGCTACAAATCACGGATAGTTAGCTTCATTTCTGGCGTAATTTCTGTATATTTACAGTTTGACATTCATCACGCCACTTATACAAGATCTCCCTAAATGTCTTATAAAGCTAAAACGGTGTCCAATTTCAAGTTAATGAATATTTGTGAATTTCAGAGGAATTCTAGGAGGAGCTAGCTCTCATTGATAGAGCTACATCCAGCCGCAGGCTCTATCAATGAGACTAGAAAGAGTGTGAGGCTATGGGGCAGGCGCAGAGAGAAACATTCAAACAGAAGACAAACAACACAAATAGCAATACAGTCAGATTATGTCTCCTTACCTCTGGTACATATCCTTTCAAAAAAATATTTGAGAAATTGGAACCGGTTGGCACAGCAGCAAATCTGCACACACACAGATTGGAAATATAACGGTAAAAATGGTAGACATAACTCTTTTTTTAAAGGCATTTAAACTGCCGTACTGTGAGTGCACTGTTGGCACCAGCAATACCGCGAGGTGGCCTGTCATCCTACGTGCCCTGCAGATGCTGCACTGATTATATTTCTTCCACTGATCTAAGCATTAAATTATAGTTTTTCAGGAATCAAAAGTCATGAGATTTGGACATAAAAACATTCTGTCGTGTTTCTGTAGCCCCTTTCACACAGCCTGGTCAAGACACACTGTCTGTGTGAAAGGGACCACTGGCAGGGTGGAACGACACACAGTAGTGAAGGACGAGTATAACCTCATATTACACATGTATGGGTTGGTAAAACAGTAAAATTGGCATATTTGCAAGGTCAGAAATGCCATTAGGAAAATGTTGAATAGGCTGTACTGCAAAGTTCAAGTTACCAGATTGGTCACTGACATTACATTCAGCTAGATGTAGCTAAATATCCCCACCTATGAGGTTAAATTAAGAAAAGATCATCTAGATGCTCTATCATGGGCAACAACATGTATAAAGTCATTGATTTCAGCTTTTACATTTTTTTATTAAATGTTGTAAATGCAATGACAATTTCATGCAGATTGAAGCCATGACAGATATTCTGTCCTGTGTGTAAATAACAGATTGTAGTGAGCTTGGCAGACACATACAGCTTCCAGATGAAACAGGATTTTCAGGTAGGCATAACACAGGAGGAGAGTTGGAAAGTGAACAACAACCGCTAACAGAGAGGCGGGGGCTCCGTTACTGTACTGAGTGACCTTGTGCTCAGTCT
This sequence comes from Perca flavescens, assembly GCF_004354835.1. Classification (NCBI taxonomy): domain Eukaryota; kingdom Metazoa; phylum Chordata; class Actinopteri; order Perciformes; family Percidae; genus Perca; species Perca flavescens. The sequence continues at coordinate 29,235,531 of NC_041344.1, forward strand.
ACATTTTGTCTTTGTGCTGCTATCTCTCTTTATAAAAGAGGCCATGTATTTCATTGGATATACTTCACTGCATGTGCATGTTTGCTACTCAGTTCCTATTAAAACAATATGTTTTTTAAAAATAAAATGGGTAGAAAGGGGTTATTCAAAGCTAAATTCAAGAGATGCTGAAATGGGTGGAACTTTGAATGTATAGCTGCTAGCTTTGCATGCAATAACAACAATGACAGTGATCAATACACAGTACACTGTACAAATGTTGGGTGAGAATTCCTATGGAAGCGCAGTATTAATCCACCATTATTGTATAACTGGTTCCACTGGTCAATAACCACTAATTAGCAACTCCAAACCTTTTTTGAATGATGTCCCTTAACCTCGGGTACCATCACCAGTAAACAGCATGCTAACCAACTACAAAAAAATACAACATTGGGATCCAACAGCTTGTCAAGCTTACTAGCAAGCATATAGCAATCAGCAGTATGCTGCTAAATCCAGCAAACAAACCACTCAAGCCTCTTTAGCTACAGTGTGCCTCCTAGCAAGCAACACACCATATCATATCATTATGTACTATATAGCCCTCAAATCACAGTTATTCAGGAATGGAACGATCCATTCGCTATCAGGTCATTTCTGTTTCATTCCTCACTTGTTCCTTTGTAACTACTCACCATTTTGTGTATCATTTTGTAAAGTGTTACCCACCTTTCTTCTAATCCACAGCCATGCACTGAACTGGCTGCAGTGTCTGCCATGTTTTTCAATGCTTGCTTTAGGCACCACCCTCTTACTGTATACCCAGTTCAGTGAACAGGGACCAAACTGATCTGCCTGCCAAACTCCTACAGCTAGGTTTGGGCAATATATTGACATCGTGATATGAGACTAGACATTGTCTTAGATTTTGGACTGTAATATCATAATATGGCTTAAGTTTAGTCTTTTACTGATTTTACAGGCTGAATTTTCTGAACTTCTGAACTTGAACTATTGTAACTGTTCTATTATTTGCCTTTACCCACTAAGTCATTATATCCACATTACTGATGATTATTTATCTAAAATCTAAGCGTGAAGATATTTTGATGAAGCACCAACTGTCAACCCTAGAATATCATCGCAATATTGACATTGAGGTTTTTGGTCAAGAATATCGAGATATCTGATGTTCTCCCTATCGGCCAGCCCTACCTACAGCCAACCTCCACTGGGAGGACCTTAGGTTTCAGACCATGCTCCTGTGTTGCCAACTCTATATAAGCTTTTTCCTCTAATAGACCATTTTTATTGCATCCTCTGCTCCACCAAATATGCAACTTTTCAGTAACTAAAAGTAATAGGGCTTACAAGATAAGGTATACAATACAAGAAAATAAATACTTTTGGTTATTTTTTTACATCTGTTACTTGTTCATTCTCTCTTTCAAACTCAGTGCTGATTAATTTGATGTTACAGCGCTGCTTGGGCGGAAATAGACCAAAATCACAGCATTGTGCCAAAAATGTGTGTATCTACACAGGTGTCCTATTTCCATCAGTGTCGGAGCTGGAGTCGATAAATAGCTGTGCCTACTGAGTCATTAGACCCAGGAATGAATGCAGATTGTAACATTTCCCAGATAAAAGCTAGATCTTTATGTGTGTTAGTGGGTTTTTTGGCCAGTGGGAAAGGGGTATCTATATTGGTCAGTTTGAAGAGCCATTTCACTCAACTCTAATGGTGTTTTCAGGCTGAACACGCAGCAACATTTCTCCACATTTTATTTGCACAATTTTTACAGCTAGACTGGCCTTGGAGTTTGTGTTTATTTCCCAAAAACTAGCTCTGTGCGTGTGTGTGTGTGTGTGTGTGTGTGTGTGTGTGTAAAAAGGTACCAGATAATCCAATCCAATAATTCTTATCCAAAATCCAATAATTATTTTGTCTTCATACACAACTTCCCTTTAATTTGTCGTGCCAAGGGACAGTTTGCATCTGTACCAATGACTAAGGTTTGCTCAGTGTTCAGTCTGAGCACACTTTAACTCAGAACTATCCCTCTCACAGGACAGCATACGGATCCAGAAGTCAACGAGTCAGGGGCAAGTCAGACTTTTAGAAAGTTTGTTACAACATGCATCTGATCAAATCCATCATGAATTTGTTAAGCCACGAGTGCCTCCCTGCGTAGCACGGCAACTACTCTGAGAGCTTCCTGTATGAGTTCTGTCAGCCAGCCAGTTTGCTGGTCATGGCAACGATTTCATCAGTGCATACTGTACACCCACACATTGAAACCGCTCAATTACATTCAATTCCAGGTACTCATCTAAAATTCAATGCATTTATTTTCCCCTGGCTCTACCGTTGAGTGCTTTGCAAAACATTGCCCCCTCCACCAAGTTCTCCTGATTCACAAAGCAAAGTGGAAACTATTGTGCAGGACTGGAAGGACAAAAAAAGGACCGTCTGTGCTTTCATCCAGCTGAAATGCAAAACACACCTGCAGCAAAAGCGGAGATAACATGTCCAGGGTTATCTCACTAAAATCGTTACTAATCATAACCCCTTTAACTTGAGGTGAATGGAAAAAAAGAAGAGAAAAACAACCATGAAATAACCAACGGTGGTTATGTTTGGCTTAGATAGAAACCTGCAGATGTTTTGGGGCATCCAAGGCACGTGGCTGCCTATATGTTCCCAATGAATTTCTTGTATCTAACACCAGCTTTGAAGTGCAGCTCAACCTGGTTGGCATACCTGCCAACACTGGGCTGTGCAAAACCGGTAGGAATGGCCCACTCGCAACGTCCCTGCCCCCGATATAACCCTACACCACAAACTAAATGCTTATTGTAAGCAGTTCCCCTTTGTGCTTCCACAGCCTGTTTATGTAGCATGTTTTCTAACATTATTTTCCCCACAATGTTCTACGCTAAAGTCTGCCCGGCATACTTAGCAAAATGCATATGTTTGCTGCGTTGCTAGCGGCTACAAAAGGAAGGGTCTCGCACCATGAGGACAGAAATGTTGACGCTTACTTCTAATAAGGAGCAGTTTCATCCATTTCCAGTTCAGTTGACTCTGACTCGAACGTGACAAGTGACACACTGCACGTCAGGCAGGCTTGTTTGGGTTGTCAGGTAGACCCTGAGATAAAGCCATTTGAGCACTATGACATTGGTATAGTGGGACAAATTACCAATCGGGACCAGGGAAGGAGAAAGGGTTAAAAGTAGGGAGAGCATGAATCGAGAGTCTTGGCAGGTATGCTTCTTGGCGAGAATTACAGCTATGTTCAAATGTATGATTTCATTAGTAAAAAAAGCTTATACAGCTTGCTGGGGCATTCAAGCAAAGCATCTACACAGTGGCTGGCCGTCCAGACTAATCTGCCACAGCTGCACTGCACAACAAAAGTGTGTCCGAGTGTGAAGAAAAAGACCAACCAATCGTAAAATTAGCTACACATGGACAACAGTGTTTCTGACAAACCCTGATGAAGACTAAGCAGAAACACCTTGTTTATTATTAAATGCACAATCCATCATTGATGCACAGGAGTCGACCAGCTGGTCTAAGAAATGATTCTGATTTGCTTCTCCCCTGCATTCCTTACAAGATATCAGGGTAATAGAATCAGCAGCTTAAGGCTACACAATGCAGACACGATCACCAAGATTGAAGACTGACAGCTCAAGCACACAGCTGCTGAGTATATTAACATCCCAAAAATACAATACAACACTGGCTGCCTTCAAATGGAACTCGTAAACTAGTGGTTATGACATGGGAAGCCTTGTACACGATATGCTTGGTCTTCAAGTGGTTAAAGGAGAACTTTGGTACTTTTCAACCTGGACCTTATTTTGCAATGTTTTAGTGTCTAAGTTATTAATGGTAAGTGTAGATTAGTGTTATCTTAATTATTTTTTTAAAGAATTTTTTTGCCATTATTTGATAGGACAGATTGAGACAGGAAAGGATGTAGAGAGAGGGGGGGGACATGCAGCAAAAGGCTGCGCGTCGGACTTCAACCTGGGCCGCTGCAGTAAGGTCTAAAACTTGGTACATGGGTTCACGTTTAACCAGGTGAGCTACTAGGGCGCTCCACAATGTGGATGAGTAAAGTCACCACCGCGAAATTTCAAAACAAGGCTTCTCCGTGAGCGAGACTTTGTTATGAACAGACCGGATCAAGCGAAAGGTAACGAAAAGCATTTTATTTCTCTGTAGGGTCCTTTCCATAATGTTGTCAAACACTTTTACTAATCTGATCCTGTCAGTGGCAAATCCAAGCTCTTTTAGTGGACGTACGTTAGCTGTGTGTAATTGCCCTATAGGATTACATTGCTCCCCGTTTCGTGGCTTCTGGGCTCTCACTCAATACTGGACCAATTTCAAAGATTGTTGTCCTCATTAGTCGCTTAGACACTAAAGCGTGTTCAGGTTGAAAGATACCAAAGTCCCTCTTTAAGTCGTGAGGACACCACTGCTAAGCAACAGCAACATTAACTGTCGGCGTCTAGAAACCACCAAGGCTAACAATTTAGCAAGCTAGCGAGCGGGTAACGTTATGCAGGAAATGCAAAAGCATAATGAGAGAGGAAAATGATGAGGCCGTTGGGAATATTAACATTTCCCTCCTCACACATATAAAATTAGAAATAAGTATGGTAGTTCATTCTGTCAGGTAGGAAACATCTATCAGAATAGACGGCTTCATCCATAAATGTAGTATAAAGTAGAGTAGCTCATTCTGTCAGGTAACATCTATCGGAATAGACTACTTCCTCTATTAATATAGTTAACTATATCATCTGCAGAAAAATGAATTTCCATGGCCTCCGCCATTTCTGAAAAAATCAGCAAACACGGCACAACTCGTGAACTCAAAGCTTTCAAAACATTTCCATTTATGAGATCGTGAATATCACTAATGTTCATATGGACTCTTCTCGTGAACACTGAAAACACAACCCGATTTGAAGGTAGAAAATATTCAAATGTCACAATGACCACTTCCAGATGTGGTCTGGCTGATCCCATAACAGTCCGATTGCAAAGCGTGATGCATCCATTTACACCTGCATTGCATTTGTACTTATCCTGATGTACTTCACAGAGCCTGTTGGTTCCTGGGACTATTAAAAAGAAAAGACCGTAGGACGACTCGGTCGTCTGGGATCACAATTTCAACAGGTAACTGCTACAATTTCTGCCTGCATGTTATACTCTGACCATGATGCATTTGTCCTCTTTGGGATCTACAACTTTGGTACTTCCAATACTTTCCATTCCATCAAAATACATATGTATATATGGAAAAAGTGTGACACCTATGCATGTGTTATCTCTGGTTGTGAAGTTGTGAAGAAAAGTAGAGAAAGCAATATTATAAACAGATAGTGACACGTAGCATATTAACATTAGAGAAAGCTCATTAAAACACAAGGGAATGAACAGACGGATGAATGAATGAATCTGTCAGTAACGTACTGTCTGAATTGATGAAATGATTTAACCAAAAATTGAAAATCAGGAGCTGCTCCACAGAACATTGTTTTTCCTTGCCCACATTTGCTAAGCAATGCCGAGGCATAATTAATATTTTGAAACATGTGTCGAGAAGGAAATAAAATGCCCACTGGATGACTGGTCACGCAACGCACCATCTATTCCAGCTCATCCATCTAATTGTGTGCTGAAAGTGTAATTATGTTTTTTTTTTTTTTGGTTTTCAGTGAATGGACAAATATGAGATGAGCATAATCATGACCAATCAGCACAATGAAAAAAATAGAGCTGAGGAATACAAACCATGTTATTCTTCTTTCAGTTATGCAATTTCAATTATGCAATTAGTCTGGCCTTTAAAGAAACTTTCTTCAGTTAGATTTGAACAGTGTTTTATATTCAGTACACACACTGGTTTTGATCTCTTCAGGATTTCAGCTTTGAATTATCGCAGGTTTAAATTTAGCTCAGCTTTTTTTTTTTTAATCACCTGTTTATACTGAGACTATAATTGAAGATAAACTTTCTTGATTTTCGTTACACCCTTGAGGTACACTCCACCTCTAAAACTATGTCATGTTTTGTACAGTTTTACTCTATCCCTTCTGTCAGTCTGGTAACATTGAGAGACGCATTTCCTGAGCAACATTCTTGTCATGATTAATTGACTTGGTACAAATCAATATCCCCGCAGCGGGGAGAAAATATGAGGAAAGAGAGACATGAAAGAATCTGTCTGAAATTCTGTGACCTTCAAATCACCGGATAACTCATACCGTGTGACAGGAATCAATTTATAAAAATGATTCGACGAGGATAGAGGTTTGTGTCTCAAAGGGGGAAAAGAGAAATGTTTGAAATTGTTACCTGCAGCTGTGTGTGTCATTTCAACCTTTAAAAATTGATTGCTTTTTACACAAAGATGTAAAAAACAAAAAAAAAAAAAATTTAAATGTACACACTAATGTATTGTCCTCACCTAATTATGACTCAGAATAAATGGCAGTGTTCTGTGTTAGTCATGAAAAATTGCAGTAACAGAGGGGTCCTCAATAGTATATTTTTCTATTCATGCTGAAAGAAGACAGAACAACACGTTCAGTTGGGAACAATGATTCCAGTAGCCTACGTGCTAATGACGCAGTTACCCATGCGCAGCCTGTGGGATTCAACTTAAAACAACTTCATCGAACTAAGCAGACAACAAACCAGAAATGGATTTCCACACCGACACCTTTTCAATAAAACATAACATTTTAAAAGAGGGGTTGTTCTTTCAGGTGCCACAACAGACCATCTGGCATTCAGCTAATTGTCTGCATCTTGTTGACACAGCTAATGTGTGCTAATTTGTAGATACTTCTAGGGGCAGACAAGAACAACACAAGATCATTTACTGTCATAGGAACCAGATGCTTGAAATCAAACCTACCTAATTCAACCATAGTTGTACTGAACAATGTTCTTGCTCAGGCTTTATTATTGCAGCCTGGTTGCTGTATGTTTAGCCATAGGTTTTTTTCCTGTAAAGATAAAAGGTGGTTAAACTTTGCCATGTTGCACGTAAAACAGCACTAAATCAAATCTGCGAGTCCTGTTGCAATTAAGACATTACCAACATTGACACCCAGCATAGTTTAAGGGCAGCTAGTTTCAAGCATAGACATTAAATATAATGGACCAACAGATCCCGTGTCTCTGGACGGAGACCAGTGAAGGATATTAGAAGCACTTTTCCGGTGAGCACCGAGCGTTACTGAGCAGCCTCCAACTGAAAGAGACGACATAGATGTGACTTGAGCAACGTGTCTGAAAGTTGGAAGTCTTCTGGTAGCTGTGCCAAGAGAAATCTCAATCATTCCCAATCTTACAGAGATGGAGAGCGTAGGTATATGTAAGGAGATAACATAGGCACAGGCTAATTATTGATCACTAAAATGCTAGTTAACATTAGTAAACTTAAATATGTAATATTAAAATAACTTAATAGATATGGTAATTCCTCTACTGTGCGACAGTAAGTCGCGTGGCTATGACACAATCGTTAGCCTATTTTTACAAAAACGTCTGCTACGGAGCCATAATGTGAGATACAAGGATACAAGGTGCCTTTTATACATTGTCATGTTTCTTTAGAAATAAACAATGGACAAATAGAGTCTTTAAACGCTTCACATGTAAAGTTATCCGCTGTCAAAGTGACGTCAAAATGAATGGCAGTCAATGGGATGCTAACAGCGCGTGATGGCTTGTTAGCATCAAAATGGCGCCATAAGAGCTACGCGTTGTGAGGAGAAGCCCACCTTGGTTTCAAGGTTGGTAATCTGCCATTGCAATCACATCTGCAATTGGCCATTTTCTAAGCCCCTTCCTCATTGTTTTGTCACTACCTTCTCCCTCACAGCTTAGCAACCGTAACAAGGCACGGCTGGCCTGTCAAGCTTTGAATTTCTCCAGATGTTGAAGTGGTGTGCACGGGGATCAAGGAAAGAGATACTATCTAAAGAGTTTGGAAGGCTAAAAACACAACAGCAAAAGTGTGAAGAATGCTGAACGGTGGGTTTGTCTGCGCTAACACAAGCTGCGAGCGTTAGCATGCTAGGATAACAAGCTCACAACCTAACCCAAAAGAATATATACATGGATAATAATCTAAATATAGCGTACACTTAAAGGGATACTTTGTGCCATGTAATCCAGTGTATAAAGAGCTTTATACATGGCTCTCGTTTTAAAATCGATAAGTGGGAGATTTTCAGCTAATTTACAGAGTTAGCATCTATTAGCGTTTTAGCATTTTGTTTATGTTCTAGACAAAAGGTTAGAGTAAGGTTAGAGTAAACTTAAAAAGTTTACGTTAGTTAAATTCATGCTGTATAAATGGATGAAGCATGCACAAGCTCTAGGTAGTATTTTTAAATGTTGCTGTTAGAAATGAGATATTAGAATTAAACTCTTAAAACTTTTTTTATGCCAGCCATTGTTTCCGTGTGTTAGGGATCAAAGGTCATTGACCGGGGGGGTCAGATGTGTAAAAGATGCAAACGCACGCACACACACCACACATAAAGTGGTGTTTATAAGAGTAATGTGCACTGAGAATGTGTGCACCAGATTGAAAACAGGGTGAGAGACTGAAGCTCAAATTCGAAGGTCGAATTCAAGCATTTTTCAAGCACTTTAAAGTTTTTTCCAGCACCTTACACCACCATAAAATACATACCAATACATAGTCAAAATTATTATTTAGTGTTTTTATCACATTAAAAGAGATAAAGCTATAAATAGCCACAATTGTGTTTTGTAATAGCAGTAGGATCAGATATTTAAGCAAAACACAAGTTTTATTTTTCAGAATATCGCTGTCTAAGCAGACTTTGCTATCTAACCTGCCTGAGTCAATGTAAAAACAATTACCCCCAAAACATTCACTCGACAGGTTCACTTCACTAACCCTAAATTATCACCTTCTCTTCATGGTTCATAACATAACATACAGTAAGACAGCTATGGAGAGGAGCACTGAGTGGGAGGATGCAGCTGGGTCATTCTGGGTCAAATCAGACTAAATCCAGGAAAAAAGTAGCTGCACCCGCTTATTTATGCTAACCTTAATGTCAGTCCTTTCACACTTTTTTCCAAATCGAGGGAATGCCGTACAAACTTGTCATATTGACACGTTTGTCTTCCACCCTACAAAGTTTGGGCTGCCTATGAATAATACTTTTTCATAATAAAAATATCCAAATATTGCTTCCCAGATAATGTGATTTTCAGGCTGTAAAACTGAAGTAATTTCAAGGGCTGAAAATATGAAGACATAGGATTTGAACAGAAATATTTGACAAGCCTTGGTTTTGGGACACATTCTTGATATAGACAAGGTTTGAACAAAATCTGAGACAGTGCAACAACAGCCTGTAATTCCATTTTAACCCAGAAGACTGATAAGCCTGATAAATAGCCCATATTATGTAATTGAAAAAGAAAAATGTATTTCATTGCCAAGACATATACATTTATCTACTGGAATAGAGCAGTGTAAATATTGCATAAGGCCATCTCCAACCTTACAGTAGGCTACTTGTATGACACTCCATCTGACACAATTTCTGTTCAGCAATCAACGATTGTTGTTATGCACCGGCCTAACGTTTGCAGGTTTTAATTTCTGGGTAGTTAACGTTACAGTTACGGTGATGTAACTTGGGCTATGTTCACTTGAGATTCCACAAATGATGGTGCCATAACGGACATGCAATACTAATGTAAGGTATTTTATTGTGTAACCTCTCCGTTGAGGCTTAAGAGGAAGTTACAGTAAACATAGAGCTTTTATTGTGACGGGAAGAACGGAAGTGGATAAAGTGTTGTATTTTCTGTGTGTGAGACGTGCAGTGCCGTCTTGTTCCGGCATTGGAAGCCTGTGTCTTTATTTTACAGCCAAACCTGAGTCTAGTAGGGTTGGGTACCGTTCGCATCTGAACCAATACCAGTATCGATACTGGTACCTCAAATTTGGTTCCGGTACCCAACGGTACTTTTTTCGATACTTTCCCTCTGTCTGTTACAATATTTTTTATTTCAGTTGTAAAAATAATTCCAAACCTATTTATCCTATTTACTTAGAACATTCTGTTATTTACTCAGAATATTTTACACTGACAGAAATTAAATAAAAATAAAACCCCTCCCTCTCTCCTCCCAAACCCGTCCCTACAACCTATTCAATTGAATAATTATTTATTTCTTACTCACTCTAACTTTTATTCTTGTATTTGTATATTATTCTTTTTTAGCCTGTTTTATTTTCATCATGACCGTTTTTAACTGCTCTTTAATGTTTTATGTAAAGCACTTTGAATTGCCTTGTTGCTGAAAGGTGCTGTAGGAATAAAGTTGCCTTGCCTTCAAACCTCAGCCTGTCAGTCAGTCCCGAGGGCAACGAAACCACTGTGTGCCTGCTTGTCTCACAGGAAGTGTAACGTCAATAGCACCGCGCCCGAATTTGGCACCGTCTGATTTTACATGAAACAATACTCTGTAGTACCGACGTGATTTGGTCGGTACCGGTAAAAGTACCGGGTTTGGTACCCAACCCTAGAGTCTAGACAGTATAAGAAACCCTCAGTTACACTACCATTACATTATCACACCAAGTACTCTCAGTCATTTAGCCTGCGAATTCCTAGCTAGCAGTTACTAGCGTAAACAAATAGGTGCTAACGTGTACAGTAGGCGACTTCAGTTGGCTGACTTGAAAAGTCTATGTCTTACCCTTCACGTGACTCGAAAGTGCAGACTCGCCCATTGTGAAAAGCTGCACGTCTTTTTTGCAAACTTTACAAGAAGCAACTCGTGGGCTTTGTCCCCGTTTAATCCATAATTTGAATTTTTCATCTTCCAGCCAACGTTCATTGAAATGACAAGCTGCCGGCGATATGACGAATCCCACTATAGCCACACCAAGACCCGCCCTATGAAGCAGCTCGATTGGTTGGGGTTAGTCATTTTACCTCGAGTGGTTAAGGTTAGGATGGCTAATTGGTCAGGGGATAGGACCAGAACAGGGGGCGGAGTCACATATGGAAACAGACTGGCAGATCGCAGTCACACATGCACAAGCGAGCAGGTTTCATTTTAAGCTCTCCAACATTTTATTTCTCCATTTAATAAACAACCTATTCAGTCAGATAGGTATTTGTCGTGAAAGAAATACAGGTACAATTTCAAGCGTTTTCAAGCATTTTATCCAAAATGTAAGCACTTTTCAAACCTTGAAAACACAACATCAAAATTCAAGCATTTTCAAGGATTATAAGCACCCGTACGAACCCTGTAAATATTAAAACATTGTTCATTTAGGTTGCTAGCCTTTTTTTGCAGTCTACACAGCAATTTGTAGAATGCAAATCAAAGACGTGTATAATTAAAAGACCACAAGATGCATTTGAAAGCTTAAGAAAAAGTATGCTAGGTAATGCCAAGTCAGATAATTCTAAGTTATTAGAGATTTAGAATAGGACCATTAAACAGATCTTCAAATAATCAAATAAGTTAACGTTGGTTAACGTGACCAGCCAGACCCACATCAAGATGTCCGGTCTGGGAACTCACCATTGGCAGGGCTCAATCCGAGGGGCGGGATAAACGGTTGTCTTTCAAATTCCCTCTGCACTCATAGCCAACCAGAGCAACGCTAGTTGATAGATTAAACTTTTTGCTGCCACTAGGGTGCGTCTAGATTTCTAGACTAAGTTAACGTAGCATGCTGATAAAAGTGTTCTAACCTTTTCCTTTTTCAATCAAGTGGGAAATTGGTTTGAATATTATACATCTTGATTATTAGGCAGCAGGGGACGCGTTTTACAGTGATGTACAACTGATCGACAGTGCAGCGACTGTGTGACTGACTGACCTGCAGCAGTGGAAGAAGTATTCAAATCCTTTACTTGTAACTTTACTAGTAAAAGTATTAATACCACACTGTACAAATACTGCATTGAACATGTTACTTAAGTAAAAGTATGTAAGTATCATCAGTGAAACATCAGATTTTATAAACTACATGTGTTTTGTGTGCAAAACTCTTAATTTGTAGTAATTAGTAAACAAAGCTGTCAGATGAATGTAGTGGAGTAAAAAGTACAATATTTCTCTCTGAGATGTAGCGGAGTAGAAGTAGAAAGTGGCATGAAAAGACCCAAGTAAAGTACAAGTACCTCATATTTGTACCTAAGTACAATACTGGAGTAAATGTACTTAGTTACATTCCACCTCAGCTGCTGGCCTGTATGGATGGAATTCACTCCAACTACCCCTGAAATCCATCACCTTGGGCTACAGGCAGGAGAAGGCAAGGCTGGTGATGGAGTTAAGGGACTCCTCCGACAGGGCTGTGGCTGATGCAAACGCCAGAGTTGAGACTGGAAGGAAGTGGAGGGCCAAGGAGGAGGTGCAGATAGTGATGGGAAGACCGCAACATCAACAAGTTGTGGGCATGGTACAGACAGGGCGGGCAGGCCTCGGATGGAACGATCCACCCATCCTATGGTCAAAGGCAAGCAGGAAGGAGAGGAAGGATCTTGTTGTCGCAGAGGTCACCAGGATTGAGCAGGAGGAGCTCAGAGTGAGGTCTGTGGCATAGGGGCAGCAGGGGGGGTGGACAACTTGGGAGGGTGTCGCGAGCCGAGCAATCAGCTGGGCAGAGTTCTGGAAACTGCCACAGGCGCGACTCAGTTTCCTCATTAGGGCAACGTATGACACCCTCCCGAGCCCTAAAAACCTCCATCAGTGGCTTGGAACAGAGCAATCCTGTGACCTCTGCGGAACCATCAATGCCTCGCTCCAACATGTTCTGTCAGGCTGTAAAACAGCACTGACACAGGGTCGGCTCAGATGGCGGCACGACCAAGTGCTCAGGAAGCTGGCAGAGGTGCTGGAGAAAAGTCGGCAGGAAGCAAACATCCAGAGCCCATCAGAGAGCCGATGCAGGATCCACTTCCTCAGGCAGGGGGAACCCGCAAGGCATACCAGCAAGAGACCACCCGCCAAGCTATTAACACCAGGGGCAGTGTGGAAGATGGAAGTGGACCTGGTTAAGCAGCTCCAGTTCCCACAGGAGATATGCAGCACCACCTTAAGACTAGACGTGGTGCTGTGGTCTGCAGCTGTGAAGTCAGCAATACTGATCGAGCTGACAGTGCCATGGGAGGAGGGTCTGAAAGCAGCCTACGAGAGAAAGAAGGCGAAGTACGCAGATCTGGTCGCGGAGTGCAGAGAAAGTGGATGGAGTGTAAGGCTGTACGCGGTGGAGGTGGGAGCCAGAGGCTTTGTGGGCAGATCAACATCATGTCTGCTCAAGGACCTGGGTCTACGTGGAGCCACACTGAGCAGATCCACCAAAGAGCTCTCTGAGGAAGCGGAGAAAGCAAGCCACTGGCTCTGGCTGAAACGACGAGACAAGACTTGGGGAGTAACATCTAATTAGGTTTTGCTGCAGGGGGTGTCAGGGAGACGTCCCTGTTCACTGCCCCGCCACCAGGAGATGTTCTGGGTTAAGGGGCGAAATGTCAATGAGCGGTGGTCCCCAGCTGAAGACCCTGCAGCAAAACCTTGCGGTATGCGGTTAGGTTTAGGCCTGCCTCAGGGAAGAGGACGCCCCTGCCATGCACAGTCCACCACAGGCACCGTTGGAGGTGCGACAGGCCAAAAGCCCAGCAGAATGCTTGCTGTAATGAATGATACATTCCACCACAGACTGAACTTAGCATATGCAGAGACTCCTTATTCTAGTATAATTGTATCACAAATGCTTTGAATTCCCTGAGTGCTGGAGAACACAATAAAAATACTCCCTATTGTGAAACAAACAGTAGCCACGTTTCCTTCTGATTGTCAAGCAGATTTTAAGCAAACTTTTAAAATGTCGCAAAAAAGGCTTGCTAAATCAAAGAGTTTAGAAGCTAAGTTCTTTGGCTAAATGGAGAGAGGTAGCATTGTACAAGAAATACAGGGTTGTGGCAGAGACATTTGGTGTCAGCGAGACAACCGCAGGGCCATACCATTCAAGCTGTTGAAACAATTAGTCAGTTTACCCGACGTGGCTGAAGCACAGGCTATAGCGCACCACAACTCTGCTAAGCACCCTGTGCCACAAGTGTACGGCACACTGGATGGGACCCACATGATGATGATTACCGGGACTAGTCATGTGAGTTAGCCTACATGTTTGATACGTCACAACTTATTCGGCAAAGCTGTTTCCATCTCCCATTTTGTGCATTAACTCTTTTTCAAAAAAGGCAAAAGCCACCTCAAGTGAGCGTAAAATCCTTTTTGCGAATTTGAGGATGTTTATTTTTTGAATTTTACCGTTTTCATCAACATTTTCTAATGCAATACTTCAAAATGTGCATACAAATACATGAATGGAAACATGGCTAGTGGCTCCATGTTGTTTCTTTATACTGGATGGGAGAAATCCTAATTGACAGTAACAACAGGTGTCCTTGTATTACCCACCTTCCTTTAGTCGGATAACATAGCAGTGATCTGTTTCTACTGGGAATAAAATGATGTGATGAAGTAGAATTAGAGACACACCAACGATATATGGATGCACTGCTCAATGCATCTCAGTCAAAGTCAAGTATGTGTGAACTTGCTCACTTCAGGATATTTGAGTTGATCAACACAGGTTCTATCTTTTTTTTTTTTTTACAACAATAGCAGCTGGCTTCCTTCCGCAATTGATTGTGAAATGCGGCTTGTCGCATCACTTTGTCGCTCATCACCCACATTTTACCCCCTCTGAATAGAAGTGTACAAAGTCAATTTATTTCCCCGAGATTACAATTTCTCTTGTTTATACTATGAAAATGAGTTTGTATCGAGATGAAAAAGAATCGCATTCTAATTTGTTTGGAGCTTGCTTGAATGTGATAATGAGATTCTGTTGTACACCAGCAATTTTCAATATATCTCCGGTGATGATGATGGAAAAAGCCAGTACAATAAACACCAGAGCTGAAATCATGTCATTGTATCATACGCAAAGTCCTAGACGACTTTGTTTCTCCCTGTAATTACCTGGCCTGCTTTCCTCCCTAAATTATGCATAAGGTAAGTGATATAAAGGGCTGCAACTAATGATTAGTTTTATTGTTGATTAAGCCGTCAATTATTTTCTCAAAGAATCGATTGTTTGGTCTATAAAATGTCAGAAAATGGTGAAAACTGTGGATCAGTGTTTCCCAAAGCCCAACATGACGTCCTCAATAGGGTTGGGTACCGAACTCTGTACTTTTTTAGGTACCGACCGAATTACGTCGGTACTACAGAGGGCCGATTCACGGTAAATCAAACAGTACCAAATTTCGGTACCTGAGAGTAAGCGCAAGCTTATCTGTCCTCTCTGCAGTCGCGGTGTTGTTGACGTTACACTTCCTCTGAGACAAGCAGGCACAACACTGTTCTCTATGCCCTGGTGGCTGACTGACAGGCTAAGGCTGTAAGGCAAGGCAACTTTATTCCTACAGCACAGAGAGCAGTTAAAAACGGTCATGATGAAAATTAAACAGGCTAAAAAAGAATATACAAATACAAGAATAAAAATTACAGTGAGTAAGAAATTAATAATTATTCAATTTAATAGGTTGTAAGGACGGGTTTGGGAGGAGAGAGGGAGGGGTTTTATTTTTGTTTAATTTCTTTAGAATGTAAAATAGTCTAAATAAATAACCTAATTTTTTAAGTAAATAGGATAAATAGGTTTGGAATTATTTTTACAACTGAAATAATTTCTTGTAATTACAGTGGGAAAGTACAGAAAATAGGTACCGTTGGGTACTGGAACCGAATTTCAGGTAGCGTTATCCGTACCATACCGATAAAAATGTGAACGGTAATCAACCCTAGTCCTCAAATGTCTTTTTTGTCCACAACTCAAAGATATTCAGTTTACTGTCACAGAGAGTGAAGGAACCAGAAAATATTCATATTTAAGAAGCTGCGATCAGAGCATTTTTACTTTTTTGTTTAATAACAAATGACTTCAACCAATTAACCCAATAGTTGGCAAAAGAAATTGATTAGTTACAACTAATCCATTTATCTTTGCGGCTTTAGTGATATCTGATATCTGTTTTTCAAAGTGAAGACTTTGCAGTGAATAATTTCCAGTGAGAAACATGCCTTCTTTACTAGAGGATTTTTTTTTTTTTTTTTTTTTACAGAGGAGTGATAGAGAGCTTCAGCACATGGTCAACAACAATCAGCTGAAGCTCAATATCAGCGGAAACAACGAGGAACAGGACGCCCCCGGCACTGGTGGTCATCCAGGGAGAGGACCTTGGATTTGAAAAAAAAAAAGTTACATAAAATTCCCTTGTCAAACTTTTATCGAGTCTTTTAACTTTTTCATTTGTGTGCTGGTTTAATGGGTTGTCTGTCAAGGACAAAAACAGTCTGTCTAACATTGTTATGGTCTGGCCCAAGATCACTGGAGTGCAGCAGAAAGACCTCAGCTCTCTGTGGAAGAAACGAGCCGTTCAGAAAGCTGAAAAAATAATAACTCAACCTGACCATGCACTTTTTAGTGATTTTTTTTGGTTTTGTCCTTGTTTCGTCAGGACGGCGCCATTATGTTCCCGCACGGAAAACTAATCAGTGTGCAAATTCTTTCATCCCTTCAGCCATTAGGCCACTGAACACAAACCATTGATCTGATCTATGCTCTTGTTGTCTCTGGCATGTTGATGCGGATGCTGATTGTTGTCGTTACACATGGATGGGATAGACTGTAAACATGAATTCCCCCTTGAGGATTTAATAAAGTTTTCTGAGTAGAAGAGGGCAAACTCATACAAGTTCCTTTGGGTCCAAATCAATAAATAACTGGACTGGACACACAACACTGAAGCCCTCTTCAGGAAGGGACAGAGCACACTGTTCTTCCTGAGGAGAACCCGATTCTTCAGTGTGTGCAGCAGGCTCCTGCAGATCTTTTAACTTATGTCTGTAGTAGCCAGAGCTCTGTTCTCCGCCTTGGTGTGCTGGGGGGTAGGGGTGGCAGCTTGGAAGTCAGCAGTGTTTTAAAGTGCCCATATTATATTCATGCTGCCTGTTTTTTTTTTTGCAGAACAAAAGTCGGAAAGAAACTGTTTTTGTGGCAGGAGGTTATCCTATTATTCTGACAACTGTATGTGTATGAAGCACACAAGTGAGATGTTCTTCACACAGGTGCTTTTGCTACATGTTATTAACCAGCTTATTAATAGGTGTTGGGTCCTACTTTCACTTTCCTTCAGAAATGCAATACCTTCTTTACTGTTGCACTACATCAAGGCTGCTCAGCAGACACACAGCCCCAGATAATAATGTTACATCTTGCATTTTCAAGGTGGCACAACGAAGGTCTCTCTGACACCAGTGCGAAAACATATTCATTAGGAGCCACAATAAGGCAAGGTTACAGAAACAAAAGAGCTCTGTGAACACTGTGGAAGTGGTTTGTCTGTAGAGTCAGGCCAATGTTTGCCTGCCTCCTTCACTCCTCTAGGACAGTACTGAAGTGATGTCCAGAGCACTGTGAAGATGCTTTTATTCTTATAAATAATGACCACTGTGAAGTAAAATTTGTACTGTCTGATTGTGGGTACTTTGGGATAGATCGATCTTTAAAAGTGGGGTTGTATGAGGTACTTTTCCACAGTCAGTGTATCACCTACAGTAGATGGTGGTTGGAACGCCACCAGTTTGGAGAGGCAGGCAGGAGTACCGACACAAGAAGCTAAGCAATGTACTGCTGTTGAAGGGGGCACACAGCAAAACGTATTGAAGCCACCAAAATGAGTGGCAGGGGGGCTTGAAAGCTCTCCCTGTGGTAGAGTATGATGATTGTCCACATTGTTTTCTATCAGGCCACCCAACAATGCTGCTACATCTCCCCTGCCCTGGCGGCTGAGCAGCAGGTGGTGGGCCACTTACAGTAGTAGTGGTTATGGCTTGGGAAAAAAAGTGGTAATTTAACAGATATGTTCTTATAAAAAAAATTAGGGCTGTCAATCGATTAAAAAAAATTAACTAATTAATTGCACAATTTGCTGTAATTAATCGCGATTAATCGCTTTTTTAAATTGAGACTGAAGCTTATAATAAGGGATATTTAAATGTTAAATCACTTAACTTTGCAAATATGAAGAAAAAAACAAACAAGGAAAGGTTCTGCTAAGTTCAGAATGTTTAATATCTTTCAGAACAACAGCAGCAACAATTTGGCTTATTTAGTCCTGCTGAAGGCTGCTGAAACGGCTAGAAACTGTCCGACTTGAGAGCAGATTTTTGTCACCGTCCCCGGCTGCTGTCGCCTGCTCTCGTCTACTTTACAGGCGAGGCGCAGTTCATCTCCAACGAGCCGAGAGTTCAGTCAGCAGCAGGGCAGTCGGGACTCACCCGGAAATGGCGAGCGGAGCGGAGTGACTAGAGTCTCTCAAAATCTGACAAAACTCTTCTAAACTGACCTTTGTTGAGCTGAAATGAAGACAGATTCAGCAACTGCACGGCCTATTTCTCGCTTAAAATGTTTTCAGAAACATGTTTCAGTGAACTATCTTAGTACAATATGAGATCGTATTCTGAACAGCCGCCATGACAGTCTGGCTCTCAATATCCGGAGAAAACAAACCCATGTGACGCGTTCGTCCAATCAGCTGCCGGTTTTCATTACTTGGGCAACAATACAGAGTAGCGCCGCCTGCTGTTATGGAGACGTATTACGTTTCTCAGCCGCCACATGAAGTAAACAAACACAGCTGCGTTAATTTCGTTAATTTTTTTTAACGAGTTAAATATTAAAAGATTAACGCAAAAATTAACGCGTTAATTTTGACAGCCCTAAAAAAAATAGAACCCAAAGAACAAAGAGGTGCATCTTTGACCCACCAAATGTATTTTCATATTCATAACCTTGGAGCATAAAAGATTCTTCAGAAGAACAAGCTCGAATTAAAGAAATTCATACCTAAGCAGAATCAAAAATGTTCAAAGAAATCACTGAGACTGTTCCCTCGCTCTCCCTTTCTCTCATTTCCATCTTATCAAAGAGAGTAAAATAACTAATGGATTGTTTGGTGACACTGCACCAAACCCTGAAGAGATTGGCACAGCACAACGGGGCGTCTGAGCAGTTTGGATTATAAACAGCCGCGAGTGGATTCAGGGTTGTGTTTCACAATCAGAACCAGCAGGTCTGGACCAGAGTTGAAGTGGGGAGAGGGGTTGGGTGTGTGTGCTGGAGTAGTAGCAGTAGTAATTATACAATCAAAGGCCATATGATCATTAAAATATGTGAAAGTTTCAGCATTTCAATGAATACAATCTGTCAAATATTCTTCAGTAAAGGGCAGACGTGCAGTGCGGTTTTGCAGAGTTGTTAAAGGTCCCATAACATGGTGCTTTTTGGGTGCTTTTATATAGGCCTTAGTGGTCCCCTAATACTGTATCTGAAGTCTCTTTTATATAGACCTTAGTGGTCCCCTAATACTGTATCTGAAGTCTCTTTTATATAGGCCTCAGTGGTCCCCTAATACTGTATCTGAAGTCTCTTTTATATAGACCTTAGTGGTCCCCTAATACTGTATCTGAAGTCTCTTTTATATAGGCCTTAGTGGTCCCCTAATACTGTATCTGAAGTCTCTTTTATATAGACCTTAGTGGTCCCCTAATACTGTATCTGAAGTCTCTTTTATATAGGCCTTAGTGGTCCCCTAATACTGTATCTGAAGTATCTTTTATATAGACCTTAGTGGTCCCCTAATACTGTATCTGAAGTATCTTTTATATAGTGGTCCCCTCATACTGTATTTGAAGTCCTTAGTGGTCCCCTAATACTGTATTTGAAGTCTCTTTTATATAGGCCTTAGTGGTCCCCTAATACTGTATCTGAAGTCTCTTTTATATAGGCCTTAGTGGTCCCCTAATACTGTATCTGAAGTATCTTTTATATAGGCCTTAGTGGTCCCCTAATACTGTATCTGAAGTATCTTTTATATAGACCTTAGTGGTCCCCTAATACTGTATCTGAAGTCTCTTTTATATAGGCCTTAGTGGTCCCCTAATACTGTATCTGAAGTCTCTTTTATATAGGCCTCAGTGGTCCCCTAAAACTGTATCTGAAGTCTCTTTTATATAGACCTTAGTGGTCCCCTAATACTGTATCTGAAGTCTCTTTTATATAGGCCTCAGTGGTCCCCTAATACTGTATCTGAAGTCTCTTTTATATAGACCTTAGTGGTCCCCTAATACTGTATCTGAAGTCTCTTTTATATAGGCCTTAGTGGTCCCCTAATACTGTATCTGAAGTCTCTTTTATATAGACCTTAGTGGTCCCCTAATACTGTATCTGAAGTCTCTTTTATATAGGCCTTAGTGGTCCCCTAATACTGTATCTGAAGTATCTTTTATATAGACCTTAGTGGTCCCCTAATACTGTATCTGAAGTATCTTTTATATAGACCTTAGTGGTCCCCTAATACTGTATTTGAAGTCTCTTTTATATAGGCCTTAGTGGTCCCCTAATACTGTATCTGAAGTCTCTTTTATATAGGCCTTAGTGGTCCCCTAATACTGTATCTGAAGTCTCTTTTATATAGGCCTTAGTGGTCCCCTAATACTGTATCTGAAGTATCTTTTATATAGACCTTAGTGGTCCCCTAATACTGTATCTGAAGTCTCTTTTATATAGACCTTAGTGGTCCCCTAATACTGTATCTGAAGTCTCTTTTATATAGGCCTTAGTGGTCCCCTAATACTGTATCTGAAGTCTCTTTTATATAGGCCTCAGTGGTCCCCTAAAACTGTATCTGAAGTCTCTTTTATATAGGCCTTAGTGGTCCCCTAATACTGTATCTGAAGTCTCTTTTATATAGGCCTTAGTGGTCCCCTAATACTGTATCTGAAGTCTCTTTTATATAGACCTTAGTGGTCCCCTAATACTGTATCTGAAGTCTCTTTTATATAGGCCTTAGTGGTCCCCTAATACTGTATCTGAAGTATCTTTTATATAGACCTTAGTGGTCCCCTAATACTGTATCTGAAGTATCTTTTATATAGACCTTAGTGGTCCCCTAATACTGTATTTGAAGTCTCTTTTATATAGGCCTTAGTGGTCCCCTAATACTGTATCTGAAGTATCTTTTATATAGACCTTAGTGGTCCCCTAATATTGTATCTGAAGTCTCTTTCCCGAAATTCAGCCTTGGTGCAGAATCACAGCCACTAGAGCCAGTCCCACAATGAGCTTTCCTTAGGATGTGCCATTTCTGTGTCAGTAGCTATTGAGGAGGAGAGAGGGGGGCACAAGGTGGAGGGTGGGGGTGTGGTCTTGACCAACTGCCACTTTGCTCATTTGAAAGCCATGATGTCTCTCTCTCATGGGTGGGCTAAATTCTCTGGGGGGGGCAAAGCAGAGAAAGAGGAGGTAACCTTGCTCCTTATGACCTCATAAGGAGAAGATTCCAGATCGGCTCATCTGAGCTTTCATTTTCTCAAAGGCAGAGCAGGATACCCAGGGCTCGGTTTACACCTATCACCATTTCTAGCCACTGGGGGACCATAGGCAGGCTCGGGGAACACATATTAATGTTAAAAAAACCTCATAAAGTGAAATTTTCATGCCATGGGACCTTTAAAGTCCTTTGAATTACCTTTATATATGAAAATGTGTTGTATAAATAAACTTACCTGATGAGCTTGCTAATATTAACGCCACACTGTGTGTTTGAGACCAGTGTGTTGGACAAACAAAGGAGCTGTATACATTGTCCAAGTACTACACCTATACTACACCTAATAACTTTGAATAACAAGACAAGCTGTTTACAGGCTTGCTAGCTTTGGCTGTGCGAGGCTACACTTAGGTACATCATGATTTGAGCTTAATGCTGATGTCAGCATGCTAACATGCTCATAATGACAATGTAAACATGCTGATGCATATAGGTGTAACATTTATGATGGCTACCATCTTTGTGTAGTTTAGTTTGATGTTAGCATGCAAACATTTGCTTATTAGCACTCAACCCAAAGGACAGCTGCGGCTGATGGGAATGTCATTACACTTGGGCTATTTGGCGATATACTCAGCAGTATGCTTGGTTTGAAAGTAAGGCTATATGACAGTTTAGTTCTGCAGAAATTTTCATTAATTAGTGGTTTGCATGGTGGCAGTATTTTTGTGTGGTTATGCAGTCAGTGAGATGCTAATAAGACTTTTGGCCAAAGATAAATAAGGACGATCTTACACTATACATAAAAAACTGAATAAATCATTTGGAAAAAATCTAAGGATGATTTATTTTTCATGGTTTCCCTTATTCTTGTTATTCTAGTGATGAACTCTAGCTGAGTCCTTGTAATCCGTCAAAACAAGCAAAGAACGTCAGCAGAGGGGATTTGCAGAGTCAGAGGATAATTCTCTGTTGGCTTATCACGACAAAAGAGCACCTTCACATCAGACATAGCAATATAAAAATAGTGGTAAGTGCAGCTTTGTGTGTTAGAATGCATATTATGATTTAGTGCCAACATCAAAATTAAGACTGGGGAACATTTTTGAACCGAGCCACTTAAAATGTCAGTGCACATATACAGTGCCAATTAACCTCCAGCTCTGTTGTTGAAGCAAGAATAACTGATTAACATGTTTTAAGTAAGAAAGACAGGTATGCATTTCTTGTGTGTTCAACTGATCTTTGTTGGGAGTCGCACATGCGCAGTACCTAGGTAAGGACTACTAGCCAGTCAGTTGCAGAGTATGAGGGCGTGCCCTGACAGTACCTAGGTAAGGACTACTAGCCAGTCAGTTGCAGAGTATGAGGGCGTGCCCTGACAGTACCTAGGTAAGGACTACTAGCCAGTCAGAAGCAGAGTATGAGGGTGTGCCACGCTAGCAGCTAGGCGAGCATTATAACGTGTGTTACAAAGTGACCACGTTTGTCTCTGAAGTAAAGGCTGGACTACAATAGAGCTGTTTGGAGCAGTTGGTGAACAGTGTTTTCTGATGGAGAAGGTAAGTCTCTTTGGGGTGGACTTTGGGCTTTTTCACTTTGTAAACCTATAACATGCACACACAAAAAAATGACAATAAAGGAAAGGGAAAAAGCCAAAATGCATAATATGAGCACTTAAAAAAAAAGATGTTTGACCACAGCTGTTGCTGAAGGCTGGGACAGAGTTGAGTGCTTTTCAGACGACTGAGGCATTGTGTTAATGTCTTGTTGAGCTGTTTCTTGGTAATAGATTATAAAATGAAGGATGGAGGTGGATGTTTTGGGGTTTAAAGTGAAGCTTGATGGTCGACTAATTGGTGTAATCAAAGAAGGTCAAGACATTAGGCTGCGGTAGTAAAACACAACAGTTAATCCAGGGAGGACATTAGGCATAAAGCCTGCATTCTCATTCCTGGTTCCTTTGTAATATAAGGGCACTTTGGGCATAGGAGTGTATGGAGAATGGTGGCATTAAGGTATGTATCAGGCAGTGACAGACTGTTATCATTGTATCACTGTGTTAGCTGTGGATAAAGGATATGTCAGGGTGTTTTCACACCTGCCTTTTTTACTGTGATTGAATCGAACCCCAGAGCTTTTACCCCCTTGGTGCAGCTCGCACTCAAACAATACAACTGGACCGTCCGGTTACAATCAAACACGGACCACAATCAAAACAGCAGCAGTTGCTTAAAGTGCTCATATTATGCTTTTTGGCATTTTCCCTTTCCTTTATTGTGTTTTATATATATATATATATATATATATATATATATTTGCATATAATAGGTTTACAAAGTGAAAAAGCCCAAAGTCCACCCCAAAGGGACTTACCATCTCCATCAGAAAACACTGTTCACAAACTGCTCCAAACAGCTCTATTGTAGTCCAGCCTTTACTTCAGAGACAAACGTGGTCACTTTGTAACACACGTTATAATGCTCGTCTAATACTCTGCTTCTGACTGGCTAGTAGTCCTTACCTAGGTACTGCTCATGTGCGACTCCCAACAAAGATGGGACAGAAGTGAGATGCCTCACTCTGTAGCTAAAACAGAGAGCTCAACACACAGGATGAAAAGAGTGGTGTTTTTTGAAAATTAAACCATGTAAACCTATTCTGATATAACCTCTAAATACAATTATGAACCTGAAAATGAGCATAATATGAGCACTTTAAAAGATCTAATCAAAAAATCTTTATAGAAATATCATTAAAAAATGTATGATTACCAAATGATTTGTAGATCTTTCAAGTGCCCATATTATGAAAAAATCACTTTTTCTGGGATTTGGGGTGTTCTTTTGTGTCTCTGGTGCTTCCACACACATACAAACTTTGAAAAAAATCCATCCATGCTGTTTTGAGTGAGATACGGTTTCTGAATGTGTCCTGCCTTCAGTCTCCTGGTTAGCTGTTCAAAATCGGCTCGGACTGGGCCCACCCATTTTGACCCAGGCCTATAGTGAGTAGTAGGGGTGTGACGAGACGCTTACTCCACGAGACGAGACACATCACGAGATTGGGTTCACGAGAACGAGACGAGACGAGATTTAAAATTTTTTTTTTAAAGAAATCCTCAATGATGAAATATATGAATGGAAAATAGTTTTTTTATTCAACTGAAAAATCACAAAATGCAAAACAATTTAGGGGCCTTTTGAAATCAACTATTAATGATGAATGTTATTTAACTTTTTTTTTACTATTTTAATGAATCATATGCAGTAAAGGACATGCAAACACTGCAAAATGTTTTGTATAAAATCTACCAACTGGCTTCTGCCCTGTGAAATCTAACTCCTTTCCACAAATCGAACATAAAAAAATAAACAGTATAAATAAAATAAATGTGTAAACAACAGAAAATGTTTAAATGCAAACAGTAAGTGTATCAATAACCAAAGTACTGCTCTCTCAAAACTACAAGTGCAAACAGAAACAATTTTTTTTCTATAAGATAAACTACACAGAACAGCCTAAGATATGGTCATGTTATTTTTCAAGAATATAAGCATGTCGACTATTTCTGGCAGCAGTTGAGACCTTTGGGCAGTAACTATGTCTCCTGCAGTAGAAAAAACACACTCACTTGGAACTGAGGTAGCAGTGATGGAAAGGTATGCTTTGGCAAGTGGAGACAGCAAAGGATATTTAGGAGTTGCCGAAATCCGACATTTTCCACCACAGAAAATGGCCTCATATCAGCTGCAATGAAAACGCCTATGTCCCTCGTTATTGGCGTGGCTCTTGCACTTACCGGTGGCAGAGATGCAAAGGCTTTTAGAGTTGTTTGGCCTTTTAATGTTTTCGTCGCGGGTGCTGTAGTTGGTAGAGAGCTGTGGTGGTGCTGTAAGTGTTTTTGCATAGTGCTCGTGTTAGCCGCGGTATACGGCATTTTTTTCTTACAATGTTTACATATTGTGTTCGTCTTGTCTGTCACTCTTTCGCCGTTTATTATTTCCGCAGGAAAACCAAAATGTTTGCACACAAATGATTTAAAAGTGGCAGGGGGATCTTCAATAGTAATTTCACGCTCCATCACGCTGACATCACATCGCCTCACGAGACAACTTTTCACCTCGACGAGAAGTCTCGTCACCTTTTAATCTCGTCACACCCTTAGTGAGTAGTGAGTGATTTTCATTCTAGCAGTTCATCCAATAAGCAGCCCGAGGGAAGCTTTGAGTGAAAGCTTCTCAGCCAATCAGCGGCTTCTACCCCACGTGTGGCCTCTTAAGCCCCGCCCACAGGCTGCATCATCACCAGCAAGTGATCCAATGAAATGAATGACGTTGCGCGCAAGCTTTTCAAGCAAGCTCAAAAAAAAAAAAAAAAAAGACACAGACGGTAGCTATTAGCTAATATGAAACGCAAAGCAGCTCGTTTTCATTTCAATTCAGCAAGAAACGCTCCGAGGAGCAGGAGGAGGACATTTTAAGTAACGAGTAACGAGTAACAAGTGACGAGTTACCATCCTGCTCGGCCGCCCTCTCCCCATCAAGTCCTCCCGTAGCCACCCCCCTCACACCAGCAAGGCAAGTAGGGTAACAGTTAGGCTAACGTTAACGTTAGTGTCTGGCTGTCTGTATGCAGGGGGAACCTGGTTTTTTTTTTGGCTTATTTTAACTGGCCCATCCAGTTTTCTGGAGGCCCACTTACAATCAATATCCTGGCGCCGCTAGTGCTCTAGAGTTAGCTAGCTGACATGATCTACATCTGAGCTACTGCGAATGTGCGAGTGCAATCAATGATAGTACAGAAGAAGAAGATAAAAAGAGGTCTCACTCTGTAGCTAAAACAGAAACCAGGTGAAAAGAGGATCTGCAGCAGTGAGAGAGAGCTGTGCAGTACAACAAAAATATGGTGTTTTTTGAAAATTAAACCATGTAAACTTATTCTGGTACAACCTTAAAATGCAGTTATGAACCTGAAAATGAGCATAATATGGGCGCTTTAAGAAATTGTTTGTAAAACATCTTATAAACATTACATTGATAGAGGGACCAGGTATTTGTAATAGGTTGTCAGTGGTTAATAATTGGTTTGTAAGCAATCTTTAAACATGATTTGGATGCTCTTATAAAGTTGCAACTGGTGATTATAATACCTTGTTAAATGGTTCATAAATACTTAGTAAAGCATCTATAAATATTTTTTCGATAGTTAATACTTTGTCATTGAATAATATATACTAGGTGGCCACTATGAAGTTGCAATTGATGAATTGCTTCATGAATGGTTTATTCAGCATTTATTGAGCAATAATACAATAATTAATTCATATTACACAAATGTATGATAAATTATAGCAATATTATTTATTATTTAATTGTTTGTTAACAGTAAAATAACTATTAGTTGAATTAACTATCAATTTACCATGTATGAATGATGGTCATTATACTTTACCCATGAGTAGAGAACCCTCCCAAAATTTAACTAAGAACACAACTTCCAAATCTTCATCAGATAGCTTTTGTAATAAAATGATTAAAAATATCCCTAAAAGGTTTTTTACTATTATCTTGCAAGCAGCTGGATTCTCGCAATATCACAAGATCACACGAGAATCATGGGATCACACAAAACTCCATTTTGTCAGGCTTTAAGGAGCACATTTGTGGCCGAGCCACCAGTGGTCTGGACCTATCAGCGTCCATTGAGGAGCTACTGGCAGCTACGTGGTTTTGGTGTGTGATAGGGTTGGGCGATGTCCCCTAAATTGGCAGTTGATGATGTTTACAGTAAAACGTTGTGATGGACAATGACAGTTAACAGCTAATAGTTAACATAGAAACAATCAGACATACATTTAAATGCCCTCTGTAAATGGACAGTATTACATGCTGCCACTGGTAGGGGCAATAAATTACAACTTAACCTACTTTCACTTAACTACGGTGCCGTAAAGTCTAGACTCAATCAGATGTCCGTGATCTGCATAACAACAGTACAGTGGAATGTTTGCTTTTAACACAGCGACAGTACATTACATTACATGTCCTTTAGCTGACGCTTTTATCCAAAGCGACTTACAATTAAGTGCTTTCAACTGTGAAGGTTCAAACTCCAGACAACAAGTAGTAAGTGCAAGTACATTAGCTTTAAATAAGCAAAGCTACAAAGAGACAATAACCTAATATACCATCATTACTGAGTTTAAACTACATTCTCGCGTGTGTCTGACAGGGTGGGGGGCGTGGCATCACGATGGTGGCTCTCCATCGTGATGGACGACGATATCGTCCATCGGCACAACCCTAGTGTGTGACGACAGACAGGTGACAACACTGTTCTTTCAAAACAACAATCAGTCCCTCCAGAATTTCGCAGCCTTTTTTTGAGATTGTTGCAGCCCAAAATGCCTGATTTGGCGGGAGTTTTTGAAAAAAATTGCGATAAAAGTTGCAATGTCTTTTGTATTTTTGTTGCAATGAAGTTGCGAGAGACAGTGAAAGTTGCAAACAAAAGTTGCAATTATTTTTATTTTTTCAATAGTTAAAGGAGAATTCCGGCCAATTTTTACGTTAATCTTGATCGCTATAGCTACGCGAGTACTTTCGATAGAAAAAACCCCGACCCGAATCAGTGCAGGTAACACTGAGAAGCTGCAGCTACGTACTACAAGCGTCCCCTGAGCTAAAACGGCAGTGCTCGGGGCAAGTTTTAGAGTGCCTTTGTGCCTCTTAACAGACACAAAATGCAATTAATATGTCTGTGCCACAAGAACAGGGCCCTTACGTGTCAACAAGATGCGTTTTCAACTCAGACATTGTTTAAACTCACCTACCCTGGTCCCTGTCTCGATCCTGCCAGTAGCTAGCTTGCCCTGCTAGCTGATAGCCGTTAGCTGCTAGCTGCCGTTTGGTGAGTGTATTCAGACAGGCTTCTGTGATAATCATCCCAAAAACAATCCACGGAGCGGTGGTGGTGTGGCTATGTCCTCCAGAGGACAGGTCATGTAATGTCTTGAAGTGTATTCCCCCCTATTAAAAACAATAGTGCAGTAGTAGCTGTTAGCTGCTAGCTGCCCTCCGGTGAGTGTGTACAGCCAGATAGCTGTTAGCCGTTAGCTGCTAGCTGCCGTCCGGAGAGTGTATTCAGCCAGGCATCTGTGCTAATCATCCCAATAAAAATCAGCCAGGCAGATCATGCCTTTGCAGCGATTTAGATTATTTCCCCCCTCAAAATAAAACTGTAGTTTAGACCATATCAGTGACTCAACTACATGGAAACGGGATAAACGATGTCTGTGGCTTGCACAATAATAGCGTTACAAACCTAGTTGTTGCATCCGTGTTCTCCTGGGAATTCAGTTGTAGCAAAAAGGTAAACAGTAATTTGCAGATTGGGCGTAGTGTGTGTGAAGAGTGAAAAAAGCGGAGTTGTTTATAACGGAAGAAGCTTGGAGTATGAAGAATATAGCAGATATGCAACACACGGAAGAGCCTTTTTGAGTTTGATGGTCATCCTTATTTATTCTCCAGAGTATACAGACGAAGAACTAGCCTCAAAAAAGAATGAGACTGACAGACAGAGGGGAAACAGGCAGATGAACTTGTTGCTCCAAGCACAAGCTAAAGGTAGCCTTCAGTAACTGGGGGAAATAGCCACACCACCGGGCTGGATTTTTATTGGGATGATTATCACAGATGCCTGGCTGAATACACTTATCTGGCTGTACACACTCACGGAGGGCAGCTAGCAGCTAACAGCTACTACAGCACTATTGTTTTTTAGGGGAATACACTTCAAACGTGACATGACCTGTCCTCTGGAGGACATAGCCACACCCACCACCGCTCCGTGGATTGTTTTTGGGATGATTATCACAGAAGCCTGTCTGAATACACTCACCAAACGGCAGCTAACGGCTATCAGCTAGCAGGGCAAGCTAGCTACTGGCAGGATCGAGACAGGGACCAGGGTAGGTGAATTTAAACAATGTCTGAGTTGAAAACGCATCTTGTTGACACGTAAGGGCCCTGTTCTTGTGGCACAGACATATTAATTGCATATTGTGTCCGTTAAGAGGCACAAAGGCACTAAAGCTCAGGGACGCTATGTGGCTGCAGCTTCTCCGTGTTACCTGCACTGATTTTTCCATGACTAATAGCGATCAAGATTAACGAAAAATTGAAAAATAAAAAGGAAACTTGTTTCGGGGAGAATAAAACTACTCTGGGCTGAGTTTTCCTAGGAACTAGTGTTAATTTCGCCATTAAATATGTTCAAAAAGACGAGACAATAACGAGACTGCGCCATTGTCCAAAAACGCTGACTAAGACTAAATTAACATGCATTATTGTTGACGAAAAAAGACGAGACTAAAATGTTTTGCATAAAATAAAAAATAAGATAAAATCTCTCTTAATTTTCGTCTACAATCGTCTCTAGTTTTTCATCA
This sequence comes from Perca flavescens, assembly GCF_004354835.1. Classification (NCBI taxonomy): domain Eukaryota; kingdom Metazoa; phylum Chordata; class Actinopteri; order Perciformes; family Percidae; genus Perca; species Perca flavescens. Next base: position 29,265,493 of record NC_041344.1, read on the forward strand.
TGAGATAGAATATTCAGCTGTTACTGAGACCCGGTGCTACGGCACCGACAGGTGCCCTAACGACCGGTATCTACCGGACCGAATAGCCTGCGCTTCTCTCTGATGCTCCTCAACGGACGTTAGAGTCAACCGAAACATCTAGTTAGCGCTAGTTAACACTACACTTGGCAGCAGGTAACGTTAGCCTACCGTTAGCTGGCAGTTGGATTCAACACAGTTAATATGCTGACAGCTAAACGGTGTAAAGGTTTGTCTCTATTTCCAACACGAGACGTACAACAGTCTGCAGCTGTCTGAAAAACAACACGTTGCGTTCACTTGAAATACGCCTCGCCAGTTTCGTGCTGCATTTATTTTATTGTAAAATATCCTCCCATGCAGTGGTTGTTTTTGTCGTTTACTGGTGAAATAAGGAAGAGGCTCAATATTTATATAACTTTATAGCATTTATTTATTTTTATAACTATTTGACTGAAATGGTTATCAGAAATAATTTATTTAAAAAAAGACTAAAATGTTTTGACTAAAACTTGACTAAAATGGCGAGACTTTTAGTCGACTAAAACTTGACTAAGATACCTTGAGTTCTCTTTTGACTAAAACTAGACTAAAATGACGAGACTTTTAGTCGACTAAAACTTGACTAAGACTAAGACTAAATTAAAAATAGGTGACAAAATTAACACTACTAGGAACCTTACCAAAAAGGCTCAGGATGCTGCAAATGTTGGACAAAAAATTATAATTTATGGAATGAATCAAATTTGAACATGTGTGTCAGGGGCTTGTTGATCTTTACATTGTTAGTTAATTTCCTAACCTGGCCTGGGACACACATTCATACGGTTTGATAAAGGACTTATTGGACTTTAACTTATCATTGCACTTACAATAACGAGCGTAGCTGTCCTCAATTTAGGTCATTGTGTCGTCTCATCTGTGTTTTTTCCTGCATCCACCGTGTGTGTTTGTGTGTGTGCGCACGTCAATCGTGGGGGGGACTGAGCAGCAGCCCCGCCCGCTGCAGAGAGCCGACAGGATTGTAACAGCAGTTTTCAGCGACTTCAGAGTGAAAAAAGGTTACAGCGTACATTGATGTTCAAGTGCATACAGGTTGGCAGGACGGTCTGAAATGTCTTTCGCTGTACGTTTTGTTGGTAAATGTGAGATGTTCGAGTCACACACGTCTCGCCTTCATATCAGAAACAAGGAAATGAATTTGGCGACGTACATGTGTACGTCAACACATTCTCACTCCCGCTTGGTCAATGGCTCTCAAGAGTCACATACTGATACAAAGTCTGGCACGTGGGACTGCTGGGATTGGTTGAAGTCGTGGGAAACTCCAGTTATTGGTCAAATTTGCGGAAAAGTTGCGGTGATTGGGCAAAATTGCGAGTCGCACCAAATTCACGGTAATTGGTTGAATTTGCGTGAATTGTTGCAATCGCGACATCCCAAAATCCTGGAGGGACTGAAAAATGGTGGGTCCTTAAGTGGTTAAGGTAGATGCTGCAATAGCACCAGTTATATCAGAACTGATATGAGAGTATTTCTTCATGGAAAGAAGAGCAAAAAAACAGCACTGAAAGCTTTTTTTGATGGAAAAGATTGTTTTGCTCTTCTACCGACTGGCATAAGGCAAGAGTTTGATAGACAGATGGTTCTTTCAACCACACACAGAAACATAACGTTACTGAAATGCAAGATGCTGCTTATTAGTGCAACAGTCAAGCAGCTAAATCAGCTTTTGAAGAAGAGCTACTTTATCAATCAGGACGATACTATGTGTGATTCTGCAGATGCATGGCCTTGAATAGCACTGCAATAAATCTGTAATGGTTTTTCACTTTACAGTTTAGTTTTCATTTGTTGATTAAACTAATACATTTTGTCTTAGTATTATGTTGTCAATGGTTCTGATTCTGAGCTCAGTGCTTTGTGGGCAACTACATGACAGAGAATCTAAGGTCCCTGAACAGCTTCCATCAAAAACTGTATTTCCCATGTCTTATCGTCTTGCTAACATAGTGATGGCACACGTAACAATGTAGCACAGATGGGCTCTCACAACTTTAGATTATTTTCTTGGATTTGATCTTGAAGGATCTCAATACCCTGCTGCCCCTCTAAAACAAACATGAAATGTGTCTGGTTTTATTTCAACTGATTGTGTGGCAGAGCAGCCTGAAGCACTTATTTTCTGAGCAAATATTCTTTTGCTGAAAAATCCTGCCTGTTTTCCTCATCATCTATCTTTGGTTCTTGCAAAACCTGTATATATACACCATATAAGAAGGGCCAACTGAAAAGTTAACTAGAATTACCGCTTTGCAGTTGTTTGCCTCCGCCAACTAGTCAAGTTGCAGTTTACATCCATGTCTGCCCAGACTCAAATAATAGATGTAGTGATAAATTTAATAAAAGGTATTAGGTGTATTTTTTTGTAAAATGTGAATGCTTCACATACATATTCAACCCGGCAGCACAGAAGATCTATACAATCACCGCAGTTTCAAGGTGGGCACTAGAATGGGCGATATGGCCTAAAATCCATATTGCGATATAAATTGTAGCCTCTTGCGATAACGATATATATATATCACGATATATAAATTACCATATTTTCCGGACTATAAGTTGCTCCGGAGTATAAGTTGCATCAGCCAAAAAATGTGTCATGAAGAGGAAAAAAACATATAAGTCGCACCGGACTATAAGTCGCATTTATTTAGAATTTTTTTTTTTTTCTTCATCTGTCAACTACACAATAGCACACTGAATAACAGGCTGAATACGGTAGGTGTCCGGTATGTTAATGTAACACATTAACAGTTATTCAACTATACAATAGCACACAGTACAACTAGCTACCAGGGCGTGGAGCATGGAGGTATTAAAAGGCGTGGAGATGTAACTGCACCGTTGACAAGCCCCTCCTGACTCGTTCCTCCAGCTCTGGCCATCTTGCTTTCAGCCCGCGATTAGCAGATTAGCTTTCTTTGTTTTCTTCATTGCAATAAGAGTCACCTTTTCGCCAGTCCCTCACAAGTTTCTCCCTCATTTCAAACTTAATTTCTGCTGCTCGAGTACCGTTTTCGGCTGCATATTTTACTGCCTGCAGTTTATCTCTTTTCTTTCTCAGTTGTCTATAGGAGCAGCATTCTAGTTGTCACAAGCCTAGAGCGCCCTCTCGCGGCTGTAGACGGTAATGTTTTCAGTATGAATTAACATTTAAAAACATGTTAAATTATATAATATTAATATTTTGATATACAAGTCGCACCTGACTATAAGTCGCAGGACCAACCAAAGTAGGAAAAAAAGTGTGACTTATAGTCTGGAAAATATGGTATATAGAACCATTTCAGAACAGGTTACATAGACCCTAAGGAAAGCCAAACTGCTAAATGTATTATTTTTTTAAAGAGAAAAAAACGTAGTATGTCGTTTTGCAAAAAAAATTATAATTTGAAATTATTAAGTACACTAGTTGCAGAGACTTTAACAAAGAAAAAGCTTAAAGTATTGGCTTTCTTTCCTTTAGTGCAAACCATTCTAACGCACACACACGGCGTATGTTCAGTGGGGAAGTAGTCTACGACGTCTGCAAACACCGGCTGCCAAGATTCCAGTCGTCCGTTATATAGCGAATGGTCAGGCTGATGAAAGGCTCCACGGTACGGCTCAACCACAGGGCCGTTGTAGCGGCTTAAATCCGAACCAAAGTCCAAATAATGGATGTTGCACCAGTCTTTTTCACCAGCTCCTCCGTTTCGCTTTCAGACATGTTTACTCAAGATGACGCGTTGCAGCTCGTGGCTCTAAATTTTGCGGGTACATTGCATCAACGTGCATTATCGCGATAGTGCAATATAATGAAAATCTCTATCGTAGGCCAATTTTGTATCGTTTATATTGCATATAGTTTCTATCGCCCATTACTAGTGGGCACCAAAGAGTAGTGTCACCAATTCAGTATCCGACCAAATGTCTCCCCTTCTGTTCCCGATGTCCCAGTTGGTGTTGTCCCGAAGGTGATAGAAGGTCTTGGCTCTCTATCCTCTTCTGTTAAACCTACCCTCCGTAATATAGGTGTTTTTATGAACAAGGCTTTGAGTCTTGACCAGCATGTTAATTGTTTGTTTCGCTCTTTGACCTGAGGAACATTGCTAAACCCAGGTCCATTGTGTCTAACATTCTCATTTATGTGTTTATTCCCTTCCGTCTTGACTACTGCAATTCTCTTTTCACCTGCCTTAGCATGACTTCCCTGAATCGCCTACAAGTGGTCCAAAATGCAACTTCCAAGCTGTTGACCAAGTCCTCCAAAAGGACTCATGTTACTCCAATGGATTTATTTGCACAGGCTTCCCATCAAATTTAGAATCCACTTCAAGCTCCTTGTGATCACTATTAGAGCCTTGCGTGGTCAGGCGCCTGCCCACATTTAAGAGCTTCTGCAGCTCTACTTCAGCAGCAGGTCTATGAGTTCTTCTGATCAGGGTCTGTTGGTTGTTCCTCGCTCTAGGCCCAAGACAAAAGGAACTGTGCTTTTCAGGTTGAGGTTATACTTTGGAACTCTCTCCAATTGCTCTGTGGACACTGTGGACAGCTTTAAAAAGCAGCTCGAGACATCGACTTTTAACTCCATGGGTATTGTTTAGAAAAGATTTATAGTTGAACTTGTGTTTCAAAATAATACAACTTTAAGGTCCTTATATTTCCGGTGACTGAACAAACATGACTTGAAGAAAATGAGCTGGGGTACTCCAGTTGATAGCATACAGATATAGCAATTTGAAGTGCCTCCTCTGACTCTATTGAAATTGTCTCTCACTCAGAGAGCTGTGAGAGCATATGGTTGTACTTGTTTTTAAAATCTCATGTTCTTCCAGCGCTGCCAGTCCTTCATGTTGTACGTTATACAACTGTAGGTGCAAAGTGATCACCATCACCAGATGTCACTCCCATGTGCGGTGTTGACAGAAGGTTAGGGCTGCAAAACGAATCAAAAAATCTGATCGTGATCACGTAGAACTAGGGCTGTCAAGTTTTTGGTATCTCGATTCGATTTAAAATCGATTTTTGAATCAAAACAATTCCCGATTCAAAATTGATTCTCGATTCAGTACATGGGCGTGCTAATCAGGATCTAGTTTCAAGTTATTTATTGTCAGATGCAGGACAACTACAGAAACACTCTTTGTCATTGAATATCTTTGGTCTCCGGCTCCTTCCAACAATGCTAATTAAAGTTGCATAAAACAGACAATCACAAATAAAAAATAAAATAAAACCTAAATGAGAATCTAAGACATCAAAGAGTGAAAGTTAAAATATAGGGATAAACATAATAAAATGATAAAACTCTACTCTAGTCCACCGAACGTTAATAAAGGCGGAGTGGCAAATTACGGCATGAAAGCAGAGTAAATTGTGTATAAGATTATGGAGTTTTTATATTTGAAACCCTTTTATCAACTGATTGCGCACGGCAGTAAGCATTATCGGTCCGCCTACAGTAAAGGCCATGAGTCTGTGTTACCTTATTTGACAGAAATCTAATGCATTTACCTGTTATTTCTAACAATTTGATAAACAAACATGTCTATGATGCTTGAGTTAATAAAGCCCCAATTAACAAAACAATTAACATTTAAATACTACTGATCACCGGTTAGGGATGTATTTAAGTTTACGTTCTGCTTGTTTAACGGTTGTTTGGTAAATTGGCGAGGATTTAAATCACTATTTTTATTCCCAGATGTTCTTGCCTAAAACATCTTTAGGGGGGTGCCAAAAATTCCTCTATGCAGGAAAAACCCTGTTTTGATAGTGAGAGAGACACAGGGCATGACATGCAGCAAAGGGCCCTGGGCCAGATCTTTCCTCACTCAAATGAAAAGTTGAATTACAACAAAACAATAACTCTTGGTCAATTCAATACCCTCAGACTGCTGCGTATCTGAAATCACTAAGTCAGTTCAGACTCCATTACTTTTCTCCACTTCGTACTTCGCTTACACTACATTTTAGCATGTCACAGATCAGAATTTAATTATATGTTTATGATGCACAATTGACAATTTGTCACGTAAGTATGTGGACTTGTGTGTGCGAGTTATGCTTTTAATGACAGTGCTACTCAGTGATACACCCGCTGAGAAGCCAATTCTGGTTATTGGGAGCTCTATACTGCGATATGTGAAGCCGGCGGCCCCAGCGGCTACAGTACCTACGGTCATATGTGTCCCCGGGGCTAGAGCGGGCGATATAAAAACCCATCTAGAGCTGCTGGCTAAAAAGAACCGTAAATACAGTAAGATCATACTTCACGTAGGGGGTAATGGTCGTAAATCGGAGATCATTAAATTGAATGTTGAGTCACTTTGTGCATACGCAAAGACAATGTCGGACTCAGTAGTTTTCTCCGGACCCCTGCCAAACCTGACCAACGATGAAATGTACAGCCGTACGTCATCCTTCCACCGCTGGTTGTCGAGGTGGTGCCCAGCTAATGATGTGGGCTATGTGAATAACTGGGGGGCGTTCTGGGGAAAGCCTGGTCTGATGGAGATAGATGGCATTCATCCCACCTGGGACGGAGCCGCTCTCATATCAAAAAATCTGACCGAGTTTATCAGACATAAACCATGACAACCCAAGTTTGATATTAGTAATCAGGGGTGCAGTACTACGCGCCCCCGTGCTTCCGTTGGAGCAGTCACCCACTCATAGTCTAATAAGCACGGTGTCTGTTCCCCGACTCAGATCGGTTAAATCAAAGGTAAACAAAAGATGCGCTATACTTAACAACCTAATTGGAATTAAAACGACTGCAACACTAGAACAAAATAGGAAAATTAGATGTGGACTATTAAATATTAGGTCTCTGTCTTCTAAAGCATTATTGGTAAACGAGTTGATATCAGATAATAACATTGATTTATTTTGTCTTACTGAAACCTGGCTGAGCCATGAAGACTATGTTAGTCTAAATGAAGCCACTCCTCCCAGTCATATTAATACTCAAATTCCTAGAGGCTCAGGCCAAGGAGGGGGAGTTGCAGCCATCTTTGATGCAAGCCTGTTAATTACTCCTAAACCTAAATTAAAACTCCTTTGAAAAGTCTTGTTCTTAATCTTCAACATCCAAAATGGAAAACATTACAGCCAATTATATTCGTTGTTATTTACAGGGCTCCAGATCCATATTCTGAATTTTTATCTGAATTCTCAGAGTTTTTATCATGTTTATTGTCGGTGATTTGATGTGGACGTTGACAATAATAGCCTTAGTACTGCTTTCAACTCATTATTGGATTCAATCGGTTTCAGTCAGAGTGTGCACAAGGCGACGCACTGTTTTAACCACACCCTCGACCTTGTGCTGGTATATGGTATTGAAATTGAGGATTTAATAATATTTCCGCAGAATTCGGTATTAACAGATCATTCTTTAATCACTTTCGAATTCTTACTACCTGACTATATTAAATTAGATAAAAGCTTCTACACCAGATGCCTATCTGACAGTGCTATAGCTAAATTTAAAGAAGATATTCCAACAGCATTCGACTCTATGTCATGCCTTAACATAACAGAGGACCTCTATGTTAACCTCAGTCCCTCTCAAATTGATACATTTGTAGACGGTGCTACGACTTGCCTACGGACGACCTTAGACTCCGTTGCTCCCCTGAAAAAGAAGATGATGAAGCAAAGGAAATTAGCACCTTGGTATAACTCCCAAACTCGCAAATTAAAACAAATCTCGCGAAACCTCGAATGTAAGTGGCGTTCCACAAAAGTGGAAGAATCCCGTTTGGATTAGCAAGAAAGTCTCAAAACCTATAGGAAGGCCCTAAGAAAGGCCAGATCAGACTATTACTCATCATTAATAGAAGAAAACAAGAACAACCCAAGGTTTCTTTTCAGCACTGTAGCCAGGCTGACAGATAGCCACAGCTCTACTGAGACATCTATTCCTCTAGCTCTAAGTAGTGATGACTTCATGAGCTTCTTTAATGATAAAATTATAACAATTAGAGATAAAATTCATCACCTTTTGCCCTCAACTTCTAACGGTTCACCTTTAAACGCAGAGTCGCTAGAAATAACGACTAGTCTCGACATATACTTAGACTGCTTTTATCCTATAGACCTTCAACAATTAATGTTAAAGATATCCTCAGCTAAGCCATCTACCTGTGTCTTAGACCCCATCCCAACGAGATTACTCAAAGAAGCGTTACCCATGGTAAACACTTAATTACTAGATATGATCAATATGTCCTTATTAACAGGTTATGTACCGCAGTTATTTAAAGTAGCTGTGATAAAACCTCTTCTGAAAAAACCCACCCTCGATCCTGAGGTCTTAGCAAACTATAGACCTATATCTAACCTTCCCTTTCTCTCCAAGATCCTTGAGAAGGTGGTTGCTAATCAGTTGTGATTTTCTACATAGCAATAGTTTATTTGATGACTTTCAATCAGGATTTAGAAAGCATCATAGCACAGAGACGGCACTGGTGAAAATTACTAACGACCTTTTAACTGCTGCAGACAAAGGACTTGTCTCCATACTTGTTTTACTAGATCTTAGTGCTGCATTTGACACTATTGACCATACCATCCTGTTACAGAGATTGGAACACTTGGTTGGCATTAAAGGAATTGCTCTAAGCTGGTTTAAGTCCTATTTCTCTGATCAATCTCAATTTGTTAATGTTAATGATAAATCCTCCAAGTATGCTAAAGTCAGCCATGGGGTTCCTCAAGGCTCAGTGCTTGGACCAATTCTATTCTCCTTATATATGCTTCCTCTAGGCAATATTATTAGGAAACACTCAATTAACTTTCACTGTTATGTGGATGACACCCAATTATACTTGTCAATCAAACCAGACGAAACCAGTCAGCTAGCTAAATTTCAAGCGTGCATTAAAGATATAAAATCCTGGATGACCTATAATTTTCTGATGTTAAACTCTAACAAAACTGAAGTTATTGTACTGGGACCTAAACACCTCAGAACCTCATTATCTAAAGACATAGCTGCTCTGGATGGTATTGCCCTGGCCTCCAGCACTACTGTCAGAAATTTAGGAGTTATTTTTGATCAGGATATATCCTTTAACGCTGAAAAACTAGTCCATGCATTTGTTACGTCCAGGCTGGACTATTGTAATTCCCTACTGTCAGGTTGCTCAAATAAGTCCCTTAAGACTCTCCAGCTGATCCAGAATGCTGCAGCGTGCGTTCTCACAAGAACTAAGAAAAGAGATCATATTTCTCCTGTATTAGCTTCTCTGCACTGGCTTCCTGTTGAATCCAGGATTGAGTTTAAAATCCTTCTCTTGACCTACAAAGCTCTAAATGGTCTAGCACCATCATATCTAGAAGAGCTCCTAATACCCTATTGTCCCACTAGAGCACTGCGCTCCTAGAATGCAGAGTTACTGGTGGTACCTAGAGTCTCTAAAAGTAGAATGGGAGCAAGAGCCTTCAGTTATCAGGCTCCTCTCCTATAGAACCAGCTCCCGATCTGGGTTCGGGGGGCAGAAACTGTAAGCGCTTTCAAGAATGAACTTAAAACTCTTCTATTTGATAAAGCTTATAGTTAGGGAGTGAGGAGTTTCAGTGTTCACCTAACTGGCCCACCTGCTTCTCTTCATAATTGTTAGATTAATAATACATAACAAAGTAGAGGGAGGCAGGCCAGCCAAGCCCGATCCGGCAGGGGGAGAGTTCTAAGCCCGAAAAAGCTACCTCTCCTTATGACCTGTCTCTCTTAGTTACGCTGTTATAGTTCCGCTGTTATAGTTCTAGACTGCCGGGGGACTTCCTTCCTTACTTTGACACACTGAGCTGCTCTCTCCTCTCCCTTTCTATTACTATTACTATTTGTGTGTATCCCGTCCCAGAAATGCTTGTTACTAATCCTAGCTTCTGGGGAGTTTACTCCCCGGAGTCCTTATGTTTTTTCCCCCAGCGTATTTCCTTGGAGAACGATGGCACCAAGATCCTGGTTCCAGCTGTCGCCGTGGTCCTGCTGCACTCCCTGCTGAGCTCAGCGGTGCCCTGCAATGTCATGCTGCTTCCTGCTGAACCCTGCAGCTTCCCGCTACATCCAGTCACTGTTCCATTATTAATGTGACTATTATTGCCACTGTTCATCACACCCCCAACCGGCCCGTCAGACACCGCCTACCAAGAGCCTGGGTCTGTCCGAGGTTTCTTCCCAAGAGGGAGTTTTTCCTCGCCACTGTCGCACTGCTTACTCTTGAGGGAATTACTGGAATTGTTGGGGCTTTGTAAAGTATAGATTGTGGTCTAGACCTACTCTATCTGTAAAGTGTCTCGAGATAACCTATGTTATGATTTGATACTATAAATAAAATTTAATTGAAATTGAATTGAAAATGTGTACTGCTTTCAAAGTCTCTATGGGAGAAAAGATTTGCACAGCAAGGAGCAGACAGAACAAATGCTTATAATTGCGGTTCTGGCTGAAATTACTGTAAGTGTAAAACGTCTGGTTTGTCCAAGTGGTGCACATTTTTCTTTTCCTGAACTTGACTCCTTGAACTTTCCTTACCTGGACTGATTTCCTGGAACGTTAACACCAGCATGCGCTCACTGATTAGAGGTCTTCAAATAACAGTGGAGGTGATTCGGGCTGGAGGTCGACATCCTGCCAGAGCAAATGAACGACTGTGAAATCTGGAGCTCCCCTACAATGTCCACTCATTGCACATATTGTGTAGACCTCTTGAAACACAAAACAGGGAACAATTGCACAGGTTCACAGTATTGGAAAGGCGCTTTGACGTCACACCAGGAACTCCAAAGATCAGGATCTGACCTCTGATTTTTATTCACTGATTTTTTACTCCGCACATGGAGGGCCTTGATTGTACTTCAGAGCAAGTCAGAGCAAATCTTATTCTTAAATTCTGGTGAAGTGAGGACAGAGCAGAAAAAAAACCCTTGAATGGAATTTTACAGCTGCAACAATTAGGCGACTAATCGATAGTCGATCGACAGAAAAATAATCTCCAACTCTTCTGTAAGTAATCTTTCATGCAAAAATGGCAGAAAATGCTGTTTTCCTCCTCTCAAATATAGAGGTTTCCTACTCTTTTCTATTGTATATCATATTGAACTGAATATCTCTGGGTTTTGGACTGAAAACGCAAGACATTTAAAGACATCACCTTGGACTTGTGTCACGATTTTTTTACATTCTATAGATCAAACAATGAATCTATTAATCTAGAATATATCAGCAGATTAATTGATATTGAAAATAATACTAGTTGCAGCCCTAATGTATGTTATCTCCTCCATCATTTTTTCTATGAAACCAGTCATAGAAGAAACCTGTTTGCACATACTGTATATGCAGATGTGTTTATGGAGTATTTTCACATGCACTTTGTTCACAGCCTGGTCCATGAAATGTTCATGAAAATGCAATTTAATGTGCTCAGTGCATTAAAAGTGAGAGGAAAGCTTCCCAGCCATGACAGGATTACATAATGTGCAGGAGAGCTAACAGTTGCCATTTAAATAAAACAGTACCTTCAACTTTCACCACCCAGCAAAGAGTGCCCTGCAGTGAGTCAGGCTTGGAGAAGAATTGTATGACCAAACTTTTTCCCTGCTCTTACTTAAAAAAGTAACCAATCACATGACAAATATATATTTAATAGAGGATACAAGGCCTCAGGGGTCGATGAAACCAAATTATTGTCGTTGACATCTTTTTCGTGTAAAATATTTATTATAAACATACATCAGGTTTCATGATTTTGTTTTTTGGGGGAATGGTGGAAGGTAGGGGTGGTACGGTTCACAAAACCCACGGTTCGGTTCGTATCACGGTTTTAGGGTCACTGTTTTCGGTTCTGTACGGTTCTTGTTGTTATTTTTTCTTTTAATCTTTAACACTCCAGAAATATACTTCAGCATATTATATGTCATAAAAATGTTCCCACACACCAGACTTATATGACGCTGGTGCATCCTCCAACTCCAGGCAGCCTTCCTTATCTCTCTCACTTGCCATTCATACACGTGACGTGACCTGCAGCACTGCACACTCCACCATTCTCCGCTTGTTCTGTACTCCACTTGAGGAGCGGTCTGCTCGGCGCCTCTCAAAATCGGACAAAAATCTTTTAAACGGACCTTGATTCAGATTCAGCAACTGCACGGCCTATTTCTCGCTTAAAATGTTTTCAGAAACACGTTTCGGTGAACTATTTTCGTAAAATACGAGATCGTATTCTGAACGACCTGCCATTAGCATCTCTTTTGAAAATCGGGAGCAGCCAGACCCACAAAACGCGTTCGTCCAATCAGCTGCCATGTGTTGCGTTTGTCACGCTCATCCCGCTTGTCATTTCCGGTAAGTGTTTTAACACAAGTGTCGAAAGTGGGCACTACAGCTGTAAGTGGTTAGTGCACATTAGCGGTGGACTGACGAACCGTGCGACCCACACACGCTCCGAACCGAGACGAGCGAACCGAGCGGTTCGGATGTTTTTCCATGAACCGTACCACCCCTAGTGGAAGGCAATGCGAACAAAGAGTCTTTGTTCAACTACATTTTAGTGTTGTCTTTTTCGTCAACGATATTGCATGTTGATATCGCCACAGCGTTTCATGCCGGCGGTGCGGTGTTGTCTCATCATTATTATCGTTGATTAATTTAACGCTTTTTTTCTCAACACAACGTTGCTGTCAGGTATCCGCTCGTGCTTCAGGAAAGTCAAGACAAGTTTGCTTGGTATATCCAGCAATCGTAACTTTGGAAGAAGCAAAAAGTGTAACGGAGTCACAGCCGGTAAACCCCCCGCAAGCACAACATTGACATAATATAGCGTTGTTGTGGCTCTTTACATCCTGCAGACACAAAGCCAAAGTAGAATTCAGCCTTAGCAATCATTTAGCTTTTATAGCTGATAAATGTAAGTCCAACATTCACTCTTCTTTAAGCTCTGTTTTGGTGTTTATGTTTAACAGAAAAGTTTATGTGGCTTTGCTAAACTCCTAGGCTGATTATTGGTTCACTAATATTATAATACACATTTGGTGTGTGTGTGTGGGGGGGGATTAGGGAGTGAGGAGTTGCAGCGTTCGCCTAGACCGGCGGGGGAGGGTGTGTAGCCACAGTCACGGTGCACCCCCTTCCTATCTCTCTTCTCTGCAGCTCTTAATAATGCTGTTATAGTTTTAGACTGCCGGGGGACTTCCTTCCTTTGACACACTGAGCTCCTCTCTCCTCTCTCTTTCCATCTATGTGCAGCCATGTCCCAGAAATGCTTGTTACTAACTTAGCTGTGGGGAGCTTATTCCCCTGGAGTCCTTATGTTTTTTTTTCACCCAGCATGTTTCCTTGGATTAGGGTGGCACCAAAATCCTGGTTGCAGCCGTCGCCGTGGTTGCTGCACTCCCTGCTACGCTCTGTGGTGCCATGCAGTGTCCTGCTGCATCCTGCTGAATCATGCTGCTACGTCCAGCTATGCTTTGCTGTGCCATGCTACATCCTGTGACACCCTGCAGTGCCCTGCTACGCCATGAACTACTACAACCACTATTTCTAGTCACAGTTCCATTATCTTTATTGTGACTATTTTTGCCACTGTTCATCACATCCCCAACCGGCACCGTCAGACACCGCCTACCAAGAGACTGGGCCTGTCCGAGGTTTCTTCATAAAAGGGAGTTTTTCCTCGACACTAAATGCTAAATGCTTGCTCTTGGGGGAATTACTGGAATTGTTGGGTCTTTCTAAATTATAGAGTGGCACATTATGAAAACGTGTTGGCTGACATTGTGCTGAGGGTCTTGATAATCCACAATATGTCCTGACAGCAGCGTTAGCAGTACGGCTGTAAGACCCTTACCTGATAATCACCTTTTTGGTGGAGGAATTATTGTCTTTTGAAGTTTAAAGGAACACGGCGACTAATTGGGACTTCAGCTTATTCACCGTAACCCCCAGAGTTAGATAAGTCCAAACATACCCTTCTCATGTCCGTGCGTGTTGTAACGCTGTCTGGCGGCTTTACCAGTAGCAGCCCATCACAGAACATGCAGGTGAATGGTTCCAGTAATCCTACTGCTCTGAATAAGTGACAAAATAACGCCAACATTTTCCTATTTACATGTTGTGATTTGTATAGTCACAGTGTGTACAAAAAACAACGTAACATGAGACACAGCCATCTTCTAACATTAAACAAACCCGGGAACTATATTCTCAGACATGCTTGCTGCACAGCAAATCATTCCGCCCAAGTAGTACAAGTAGCAGAGCTTCTCCATCTGAGAATATAGTTCCCGGTTTGTTTACGGTGTCGGCATGTTCCTTTAAATGATAGACCTTTACTTTTGGCACCACTATCGGGTGCATAAGGTCCATACTACATTCTCTAATTCAGTCTATTGTATGTGCCTTGCAACAAAAGAAGGGGAAAAAATAAATCAGTGCAATGATGGCACAATTTTTCGGCCTACAGGCTTGAACTTCTACAAGCAATTAGGCTGGAGAAAATTACATTTCCCGGACTCCTGAAGTGAAATAACAGTCCTCCCATCCACGCCGGGCTGAGGTGTTAATACCTCCTACAGCCCGAAAACACGATTCTAGCCTCCAAGTTGTAATGAGATCCATTATCTGAAAAATGTGTAATCACTATGAAAGCTGATGAGATATCGTGTTAAAGATAGTTCAAGCATTACTTTTAGATGAGGCTAATATTGACACTGAAGAAGAAAGCTGCTGCAGGCTGTGAGACGGCGCAGATTACACTCCAGTGTCGCTCTATCTTTGAGACAGAAGCACACATTTCCACCTGACTGGATCCCACCAGACGACAACAAAGCCACCAAGCACTTGCTCTTTAATTCAGCATCTCTTCCTTTGAAGCGCCTTATCTCCTTTGAAATGGTCCAGAGCACAGATGACTCATGATTTCTGTTCCTTATTGTTGTTTTTTGGAAGCCATCTTCCCAGATGCATTTACTGCCTGGGATGTCTGACAGACTGCTGTTTAATGACAGACTGTTGCTGCTGCTGCTATCTGAGGAAATGTATACATAATCTGTTATATGAATTATTCTTTATGGGCAGCTCTAGTGCTCTATAAGGTTCAACTATCTATGAAGTATAATCTATAAACTTTACAATATAACTATGATCATGATAACTATGATACTATGATGACACAGATATTTGAGGTTACATATTACACATATTATCAGGGATGCCCCTATTGATCGACGCCGATCGTTATTGGTCGATATTTACTAAAAACGCACACAGTACTACAAACAAAACAATAGTAGGAGAGTCGTCACCCAGCGTTCCACGGCGAGTTTAAGCTGACAGTGGAGAGTGAGAAAAAAGAGATAGTAACACAAGCAACGATAACTAGTCGTTTAGGTGTCTATTCTTAACCGTCATCACCGCATGATGCGCACGTTTTCTCAGCTTAACGCTGTAGAGACCACGCGCCAGTGCAATGTATTCTGGTAGCGAGAAGCGGGGGCCCTGCCTCTCAAAAGCTCACGGAAATCATTTCAAGAGCCTATTTCTCACATTAAATGTTTTCAGCTATTTTCGTAAAATAAGAGATCTTATTCAAGACAATGCGCAATGGTCTTTTAAGCCCCCAAAGTTGACTTCAAGGCAGCGCTGTGACTGTTGACTTCGAGGCTCCTAACCCTAACGGTACAGATCCATTTGACCGTGCAACGCTTCTGTTGCGCCGCGCTCCACTTAATTCCTATCGGTGAAGTCAAGCGACTTCAACGCGCCTGCAAAGCATTCCGGGAAGGCGGCGCTGCATTGGAAAAACCGCTGCGCGTCAAGAAGCTGGCCGATGCCCAGAGTTATGCTAATTAATCTGTTGAACGTGACGCAACTATCCAGTAGAAGTAGACAAAAATCTTTCAAACTAACCTTTGTCTATCTGAAATGAAGACAGATTCAGCAACTGTGTGGCCTATTTCTCGATTAAAATGTTTTCAGAAACACGTTTCAGTGAACCGTTTTTCGTAAACATCTAGATCGTATTCTCAACGAGTCGCCATGACACTCTTCTGAAATTCCCCAGAAGCCAGACCCACATCATGCGTTTGTCCAATCAGCTGCCAGTCAGGGGCGTGGAGCATCAACCATGGATGCATAACGTTGTGACACCACGCTTTAGATGTGTCGATCAAATGGATCTGTACCGTAACCCTAACCATTGCCTCATCCTAGTGCTTTCTAGGCAGCGCTGCCTGGAAGATGACATTGGGGGGCTTAAAACACCAAACACCTTTTGAAAACCGACAGCCTAGTTTTCTTTGTTTGGCAGTGGCTGCAGAACGAGTGGTAGGAGCAGAGCAGAGTTTAAGGTTAGTAGCTAAGATATCAGGTGAATGTACAGTACATGGATGTATAATAAGAATGGTACAGCAGAGTTTGCAGTTTTGTGCACTGTAAGTAGTAGCAGGAAAAGTTAACAACACCCGTTTACCGGTGCGTTCTTGACGCACCAGAAGAATAACACAAATGCATACTCGTCGACTTGCAATTGGAAAGGAGTATTTCTATCATTAGCAGATTTTCCTACTCAAAAACTCACATTTATGCGCTAATTATTGGTAGGAAACAACTTGTGATTCTTAGACATAGACCTACTAAAGAGTGACGTGCCATTATATAGCCTGTTACAGTGCCACCTAGTGAAGATCCCAATACACTACAAACAGGCAAACTGGCCAATATATCAGCTGCAATAACTAAACTAAATGTGTAATGTAATGTTTCTTTTTGTTTAAAAAAATTGGTTTCGAAAAAAGTTTGTTTAGGAACCGGTATCGAAGTCACGGTATTGGTACCGAAAATTCTTAAACGATACCCAGCCCTACCATGAACACACACACACACACACACACACACACACACTGTATTTTATTATGATTCAAATCCCACAAACAAAGTCCTGCTGCCACAAATTATCCCGCAGTTGAAAATCGTTTCCTCATGTTTGAGTAACGTTTGCTAAAGACTACAGTGACTAGCCCTTTAAGGAAATTACTGAGCCATTTTTAAAGATTTAGGTCTTCAGTAGAAACTAAGAGCCTAAAAG
Organism: Perca flavescens; assembly: GCF_004354835.1. Lineage (NCBI taxonomy): Eukaryota > Metazoa > Chordata > Actinopteri > Perciformes > Percidae > Perca > Perca flavescens. Next base: position 29,282,652 of record NC_041344.1, read on the forward strand.
CCAAAGAAGGGAAGTCGGAAAAGTAAGAGGGACAGAGTAAGATGTTGTTGGTGTTGGTCTCTGTATGGAATTATTTGACAATAAGAAAAGTCAATAAGACAATAAGAGTCACAGCAGCTTATCCTCTACACTTTACAGGATGTTTCGGATACCACAAAACAATTAGTTTTAACCATTTTTGAAACTCTTTCATTCATTTTACAGAGGCTTTAAATTGGCCAATTGTTCTATGGGGTATAAACTGACAAACGTGAAATATGAATCAGGTCTGGAGCCGAATATTTGAATATTTGTTCGATGGGTATGGGATTTGAATATTCGTTGTTAATTAATGCAGCAGCTGTATGTGGTCCATCTCAGCCAAGAACAGAGAAATGTTAATTTACAAGCGAGCAGTCTGATGTGTGTAGAGGTCTGTATGGTTATACTGTAGCAGCTTGGTTTCGCTTTCAGGCGATTTGATAAAGGTAAAGATAGTACGACCGTTCATAACGCTAATGCTCCACTGTAGTGAGTAGGGATGCACCGATCCGACTTTTTCAGTCCCAATACCAATGCCAGGGCTTTGTGTATCTGTCGATACCCAATACCGATCCGATACCGTTGCTGAATTAATAATAAACTGTTTACCTTCCACCTTATACCTTCCTTCCACCATATGGAAGAGACTAAAGGCACCAGACCTTCCTAACTAAACATTACATTCCCAACTAAGACAAAATAACAGATGTAATGTATTGAATTCTTGAATTTGTTATTTAAAAAAACAACTGTGCATTCAAATCGAAAATATAATGTAATCAAACTTCTTAAAATAAATTTAAATAAATAATAATGGGCCACCTTTATATAGGTTTATAATGGCTTATTCTACTGTCAGGAGTACATAGAATATCTCAAAAACATGTTAATGTCATCATGTTTACTAAAAGCTTTTATTACTAAAGGGTTTGGCTCCACGACATTATACAATAACTTCATATGAAGGAGAATCCATGAAACAGTTACAGAAGCTAAACTATTTGTATTGTACAAACTGCAAAGTAGTAAAATAAACTCAAATCGAATGAATACACATACAAACAACTTTAACATTGTTTCCCTTTCAAAACAAAATAGTTGTAAGCTAGTTGTATAAACACTGCCTTGGCCACAGGTAAGATAGGTTGTTGTACTGGGGGACTGAACGGAGCTCCGCTGTCAGCCTCCTTCGCTGTCTGAATAACGTTAGCAGGTAGACAGACGTATTTCAGCGAGGCGAGACATCTTAAATCCAGAGTTTTAATCATTGCTCTGAACGCGTCTTTCTCAACGGTCTGTAGCGGGACCGGAGGTGGATTGCGTTCATAAATGTTGCTCCGCTGCATGCTTGAAGTGACAGGTCTAACGTTAGCACAGTAACGTTAGCATGGCCGAGTAACGTTAGAGCGACGGGCAACAACAGTGGCTAAATTATGTCCGATTTGTTAGAAACAAAAAACGTGGGAACAACAGACGGCTCCTCTCTTGAGCACACGTTGTTCTGGTGTATCTCCGCTCTTTCTTCATCCTCTAGCTAACTTTCTTCTCGGTTCTTGAATGTGCAGTAGCGACCAGAGCCTCTCCCAGCTTAACAGACTGTTATGCTACCTGGCTAGCTAGGCTAGCAGCTGTAATGTTACCCAGCATGCCATTCGGCGGTGTAGCTACATTTGTAAATTTAAAATTATTAGTGTTAGAAACTGTTTAAGTCTCAAATTGTTATGCTATGGTGTTTTATCCTTTTAAAGAGAGTTATTTGTGGGTTATTAATTGTTGTGTTATGAAGTTACTACCATGAGTGAAAAGGGTAGCAGTTAACAGGGGTCCCGGTGGTGCGACGGAGGAAGAAAAAAAAAAAACTGGATCGGCCCAGCTATTTTGTCAATATCGGGGCCGATACCCGATCCAAATATCGAATCGGTGCAACCCTAGTAGTGAGGCACTGGCTTGCTGAGCATTCATTCACATACACTAAGTTGGTCGTCGCTCGTCAGGTCTTTCCATTGAAGTCCGATTCTGCTTTTGGAGAAGAGCAACCTGACGTCAACCTGTGGTGGACAATCATGTAAGCTGAGACTCATCTGTCCGTATCGCAGCGTGCGAGTCCCGTTAACATCACTGTAAACAGGGAACATCAGGGCCTCTATGGCTGCACCAAAGGTAAAAAACACAAGCACTGAACTGCCGGTGGAGTTTGTGTAACAGTAGGTGACTGTGTCCTGCGACAACAAAGCAAAGTCGCTTCAACTCTCGCTTTCTCTTTTCTTTCTCTCCGCTGCCTTCACGTGCTGCCTTCACAAGCATACGGAAATTTGGAACTAGTGATTAAAATACCCTCCGTTCACAAAATCTTTGTGTATCCTTTCCCCATCGACCTGTGGACACTCACCGTCACAATCCCAGCCATGCAGTGAATGGCGAATAACATGGATCAATGCATTTTAGCCTGCTAATTTAATAACAAACTAACTCATTAAAATCTCTGTGCTTAAACCAAATCCTGACATCAACCATCATAACAGAGTGGGAGGCTGCAGAAAAGTCACATTTCGGCAGGACTTAGACTAATTGGAAGAGATGGATGCAAGCAGAGCTTAGAGGAGGTGCTTCTGAAGGCAAAAGAAAAAGTGAATACCAAGACAAAACGATTCCCATGACTGCACTAAGTCTTTCTATTTTATACTTATTGCCTGGGTCTTATTTATTATATATATATATATATATATATATAAGTGTGTTTCTCCTTGGACTCACAAATCCCTTTAGTTTACTACCAACTTTGTTGCAACGTCAGTTTATATAACATTCCCTTAGATTAGTATTTGGCCTTTTGTTTTGCACCGCTTGTTGGAATTCGTCTCATTTGCCGATACCTCATCTGGTGATCCTCCAGATTAAATGATACATGGCTGTGAGTATAGTCGTTTATTTGTATTAATCTTGCACTATGAGACGATAAATATGCAGCGCACGCAAGTATGCGTCTCCATTTTAGGATTCTTCAAAAGAAATCTGTGAGCTTTTAAAAAGCCCTTTGTATCCAGCTTCAGGCACAACATTCAGTACCCACTGCTTTCCATCTAATAGTCCACCTCTTAGGAAAATACAAAGCTGCAAGCTATTCTTCATTTGCTGTTTAGTTGCTATTAATTTGGGTTTCTTTCTTCTTGATTAGCTGACTAGAAACTTTTAAGAAAGGATAATATATTTTGAAATTGAACAGCTATTTAATACCATGAGGGAGGGCTTGGACTAGAACAAAAAATGACATCTACTACTGCACTTAAACTTTCTCCATGTAATTAGTCCATTACAGAAATGAGGTTATAACAGTAAAAGGGAGATGTTTTTTTATTTTGTACAATTTAAATTGCCTACTGAATGCTACTGAGGTCAGCAGCCAATTTGGGTTTTTGCAAACTGAGCTCTTTGTTTTTCACATTTGATGTGCCAATGCTGGTAGAAACACCTGTTCCAAACAGGAGCTATCATTCAGCAGGATGCTGCTGAGAGCCTGCGTGATAATGGAAATCTAATTTGAATGTACCTGTGGATCCTCCTGTGTTGAGTCTCTGCATGCCTCTCGCTCCTCAGGACCCGCTTCTTTTTTGGCAAGAGCCGTCACACACTGGCTCCATGGGAAGATTTATGTCCCTATAAAATGCACAAGTACACACAGAATTTAAAAAAAAAAAGTTGCAGGTGCTTTCGCATACTCCACATCGCAAAGCCATACACCGACTTCTCCCCCTCCCTCCCCACTTTTGTGGTTTCTTTGCGATTTCAGTTTAATTTTAGTAAGGGAAATGCATCAAGCATAATGGTTTCTAGCTAGATTTAACTTATCAGTTTGGTTCAACGATAAAAGCAATCTGCTGGCTGTGGTAGTGCAGAGCAGACGTCAACGTCAAAGTGCTGTTGTGGTCCCTGAGAGTTTGTAACGGAGCCTGGACGACAGGCGGAGTCAAACAGCAGGGCGCTGTGGAATACTAAACACCCGAGTCAATGCCAGCTCATAACAGATTGAGTGATTTCAGCCGACTGCAATCCCAAATCCAGACGGATCTCAGGTGTTTTTTTTTTTATCAGCATTTGCAAACGCTGAAATTCTTCTGGGTGTATGTTGTCCCGAAAGCAAGAAAAACTTTGCATTTGACAGCGGGCGATTGCTTTTTTTTTTACATGAAGATTACAAACAGGCCGCATATATCTATCTCATTTCGCGCACAGAGGTCTTAGGTGGTGATGAATGTGAGAAAAAGGTAGGTGATGCTGTGCAGATGCTCTCAAACAGCATACAGATGGAAGAGATGCAGCGAGCACTAACATCAAAGTGGTATGTTCAACTGTAGTTTGTTCTTCACACCTTTAGAAATGAGCTGCAAAATTGCTTCATTTGTCCACCCACAGAGTGCATGCAAAAAAAAAATAGACCTGACACAACTGTGCACATCTGATGTTAGTTGCATGTAGAAATTAAAGGTCTGGTCTAAACACTGATAAATAAAACACAATTAGAGAAACAACTATTTTATAAGAAAAGAACCAATCATTTCAATGTGAACTGTGTTGATTATGTGTGCTGTGTATGGGTGTACGGACCACTACAGTTGAGCATTAAATGCCATTAGATGCTGATTCCAAGAACACTCTAATTCTATTGAAGTGAATGGAAACAATAAAAACATTTCTTGGACTACAAATTCAACATAATTAATCCACAAAGAGTTATGTTCTCAAAACATAACTTTGGTTCATCTAATGTCAGTCTTTGTAGCGTTTGTGATTGTGTGTGAATGGGTTTCATTAGGGGGTTATTAATGAGGTCTAATCCATTTGCTCCCATCTTTGGTTCGCCTGGTCCTCCTTGTGTAATAATGCTTGTATAACCTCAACCCTGTTATGCCCAACCAAGTTATGGAAAAGACAAAAGAAAATACTTTAATTAAATCTCAGCAATGTTTTAAAATAACTCTGAGAACAATAATAACTTTTCAATCTTTTGGCTTTGGAAAATTGCTCTCCCAAGTCTTGGCAATCATGCATCTGCATGCATATGGTGACGCAAAAGTGTGTGAAATTCGATGCAGTATGAACACCAGGCAACTAGGTGGTAGTGTGAAGCACCACCAAGTCTGCGCGCCTGCTTAGAACTTTCCTTCTACTTCTCTCCCTAGTAGAGCAAAGCAAACAACAAAAGCTGACAATTTTGTCTGGACAGATGAGGAGGTGGAGTTATTTCTCCAAGCAATATATACACACACACACACACACACACACACACACACACATTCTCGCATAGTGCGTTTTTACCCTTTAGACGGGAACGCGACGGTGGAGCGTTTTAACAAAATTCCCACTCTGGAGGGTTGTTTCATTTTTATTTATTTTTTTAAGCCCCAAAAACGCCGTGGCTGTCTACACGAAAGGCAAATCTTATAAATTTATTTTTCGTTTTCACCCGCAAGCCTATTCGTATTAACAGGGCCTAAGCTTCTGGAAGGGCTACAAAGGCACCAACCACTTGCTGTAAAGCTGTAGCTACCCAGCTAAAAACACAGCGAGAGGCTAGGGCAGGGATCTTCAACAGGGGGCTCAGAGTCAAGGCAGAGGGGCCTCCAAATTATTGTTAATTTTTGAAAGTCTTTTTCAAAAATGTTAAAGTCTTAACATGAATCCAACATATTATTAGCAAATATAAATCCCCTCTGCTTACTGGCCTATAGGTAAGGTAGTCACTAAGGTAGCTATCCACAGATACACTTTATTCTAAGGATTCACTGTGTCACATGTCTGTTTAACATTAAAACTTTCATAAATAAAATCATGGCGACAATTATTAGGCTATTTTAATAGCTTAGTATTCTATGCAAATAAAGGTATGTATAAAGGCTTTAGGCCGCCCTGCACGTTATTGTAGGCTAGGGCTGCTCGATTATGGAAAAAAATAAAAACACGATTATTTTGGTTAATATTGAAATCACGATAATTTAACACAATTACTCATTGACTTCTGGAAAGATGTTGCAATTATTGAACTTAAAAAAAAGTTCAATAAACTGTTGATTCAATAAATCAAAAGTAAAAAAAAAAAAAAACTGAAATTTGCCTTAATACTTTTCCTATTTAAACTTTATTTTTTCAATCAGAACACGAGAAAATAAGAGTTTACTTTAACGTAATGAGCTAAATAATAGTTTTTCTCGATTATTCAGTTTTTGTGATCATTGGGAGCAGAAATCATAATCACGATTAAATTTCAATTAATTGCACAGCCCTACTGTAGGCCCAGTTTAATATCCAACTTCATTTTATACAATACATGTAGTAGGGGGTCCCTGCTCCGTCTCTCTTTCAGTTAAGGGGTCCTTGGCTTAAAAAACGTTTAAGACCCCTGGGCTAGGGATTCATCAAAGATCCAAACCACCTAGGTAAAAGCCTTTTCTCCCTGTTGAGGTCAGGAAGAAGGTCACTTCACTGCCTAAGACTGCTGATTGATTGATTGATTGATTGATTGATTGATTGATTCTTAATTAGCATGTGTTTAAAGTTATAACATTGCTGCCATTTGCTATTTATTTAGCCTTTTTTTCCTTTACTTTTCTCTCTGAGTCCTTTTACTCACTTGTCTGCAGTGACCTCCGTTATTCCTGTAAATCTGCTCTGATCAATATTTTTTTAAATGAACAATGGTACAAATGACTGCATAATGCTGAAATAATCCATCCATCCATCCATCCATCTTCGTCCGCTTATCCGGTATCGGGTCGCGGGGGGAGCAGCTCCAGCAGGGGACCCCAAACTTCCCTTTCCTGAGCAAAATTAACCAGCTCCGACTGGGGGATCCCGAGGCGTTCCCAAGCCAGGTTGGAGATATAATCCCTCCACCTAGTCCTGGGTCTTCCCCGAGGCCTCCTCCCAGCTGGACGTGCCTGGAACACCTCCCTAGGGAGGCGCCCAGGGGGCATCCTTACCAGATGCCCAAACCACCTCAACTGGTCCTTTCGACGCGAAGGAGCAGCGGCTCTACTCCGAGCTCCTTGCTTTGGTTGTACAGAGATTGGATGGCCCTGAGAAGAGACCCCCTCACCCCATACTCCCGCAGCACCTCCCACAGTATCTCCCGGGGGACCCGGTCATACGCCTTTTCCAGATCCACAAAACACATGTAGCATGTGGCATACTCCCAGGATCCCTCCAGGATCCTTGCGAGAGTAAAGATCTGGTCCGTTGTTCCACGACCAGGATGGAATCCGCATTGTTCCTCCTCAACCCGAGGTTCGACTATCGGCCGAACCCTCCTTTCCAGCACCTTGGAGTAGACTTTACCAGGGAGGCTGAGAAGTGTGATACCCCTGTAATTGGCACACACCCTCTGGTCCCCCTTTTTAAAAAGGGGAACCACCACCCCGGTCTGCCACTCCTTTGGCACTGTCCCAGACTTCCACGCAATGTTGAAGAGGCATGTCAACCAGGACAGCCCCTCCACACCCAGAGCCTTGAGCATTTCTGGATGGATCTCATCAATCCCTGGGGCTTTGCCACTGTGGAGTTGTTTGACTACATTAGTGACCTCCGCCTGGGAAATTGACAATGATCCCCCATCATCCTCCAGCTCTGCCTCTAACATAGAGGGCGTATTAGTCGGATTCAGGAGTTCCTCAAAGTGCTCCTTCCACCGCCCTATTACCTCCTCAGTTGAGGTCAACAGTGTCCCATCCTTACTGTACACAGCTTGGATGGTTCCCCGCTTCCCCCTCCTGAGGTGGCGAACAGTTTTCCAGAAGCACCTTGGTGCCGACCGAAAGTCCTTCTCCATGTCTTCTCCAAACTTCTCCCACACCCACTGCTTTGCCTCTTTCACGGCAGAGGCTGCAGCCCTTCGGGCCCTTTGGTACCCTGCAACCGCCTCCGGAGTCCTCTGGGATAACATATCCCGGAAAGACTCCTTCTTCAGTCGGACGGCTTCCCTGACCACCGTTGTCCACCACGGTGTTTGTGGGTTACCGCCCCTTGAGGCACCTAAGACCCTAAGACCACAGCTCCTCGCCGCAGCATCAGCAAGGGAAACTTTGAACATTGTCCACTCGGGTTCAATGCCCCCAGCCTCCACAGGGATGCACGAAAAGCTCCGCCGGAGGTGTGAGTTGAAAGTCTGTCGGACAGGGGCCTTACCCGCACTACCCATTTGGGCTTACCAGGTTTGTCCAGAGTCTTCCCCCACCCCCTGACCCAACTCACCACCAGATGGTGATCAATTGACAGCTCCGCCCCTCTCTTCACCCGAGTGTCCAAAACACACGGCCTCAGATCAGATGAAACGATTATAAAATCGATCATTGACCTTTGGCCTAGGGTGCTCTGGTACCAAGTACACTTATGAGCATCCCTATGTTCGAACATGGTGTTTGTTATAGACAATCCATGACTAGCACAGAAGTCCAACAAAAAACAACCACTTTGGTTTAGATCAGGGAGGCCGTTCCTCCCAATCACACCTCTCCATGTGTCTCCATCATTGCCCACGTGCGCGTTGAAGTCCCCCAGCAGAACAATGGAGTCCCCCACTGGAGCCCCATGCAGGAATCCAGTCAAGGTCTCCAAGAAGGCCAAATACTCCGAACTCCTGTTTGGTGCATATGCACCAACAACAGTCAGAGTTTTCCCCTCCACAACCCGCAGGCGTAGGGAGGCGACCCTCTCGTCCACTGGGGTAAACTCCAACGTAGCGGCGCTCAGCCGGGGGCTTGTGAGTATCCCCACACCCTCCCGGCGCCTCACACCCTGGGACTCCGGAGAAGAAAAGAGTCCAACCCCTATCCAGGAGTATGGTTCCAGAACCGAGACTATGCGTAGAGGTAAGCCCCACCAGATCTAACCGGTAGTGCTCCACCTCCCGCACCAGTTCCGGCTCCTTCCCCCACAGAGAGGTGACGTTCCACGTCCCCAGAGCCAGCGTCTGCTGCCCGGGTCTGGTCCGTCGAGGCCCCTGACCTTCACTGCCACCCGTGTGACAACGCAGGGCCATCCAATCTCTGTACAACCAAAGCGAGAGCTGTGTCCAGGTTCTCAGCAGTAAGTCGGACTCGTTTCAGGTGAGGGTTGGCCTCCGCCAGGGCTGCGCTTTGTCACCAATCCCGTTTGTAACATTTATGGACAGGATATCAAGGCATAGTCGGGGTGGAGAGGGGTTGCAGTTCGGTGGGCTGGGGATCTCATCGCTGCTCTTTGCAGATGATGTGGTCCTGATGGCATCATCGGCCTGTGACCTTGAGCACTCACTAGATCGGTTATGCTGAAATAAGAGTATGTTAAAAGGTGTGTTTGCCGCAAAGTGTTTCCAATACATGTGTATGTGGTGTAAAACAATTAAGTTGTTTTGGACAAAATAAATGTAATGTAATGTTGATTGACAGGAGTCAAACATTAACCATGGGGGTTGCCACTGGCTTTTTATTTAGCACATTCATACACCAAGGGCTAGGCTATTTGGAGAAAATCAGATATCACGATATTCTTGACCATATCCCTCGATATCGATATTGCAGCGATATTCTAGGGTTGACAACTGGTGCTTTAACAAAATATTTTAACACTTACATTTTAGATAAATAATCATCAGTAATGTGGACATAATGTTTAAGTGGGGAAAAGGCAAATAATAGAACAGACAACAGTCTGGTAAGTTCAGAAAAGTACATCACTTTACTGTAATGCAGCCTTTAAAACCAGGAAAAGACAACACGTGTCATATCACGATATCCAAAATCTAAGACAATATCTAGTCTCATATTACGATATCGATATAATATCGATATACTGCCCAGCCCTACATACACCTGGTTTTAGCGACTCACATTAAATCAATACTTTTGAAACATTTTGAAATTAAATAAGGCAACCATTACTATTGACTATTTCATGGCAGTAATGCCTCAAATCTGAATCCCATTTTTACTCATTCTACAAAGTTTCTAAACCTGCACCCACAACAGTGTTAATGTAATAGGAAAATCACCAAATCACACATACCAACAATTACTCTCACTCTCAAACCCAATTTTACATATCTGACAACATTGACTAAAAACAATGCTATACAAGGCTGGTTCAGTTGCACTAATGATGTCTTCAGTCTTTGGAAAATGAGATTCTGAAGTGTTGTTCATCACTGAAGCAGTCACTAATAATATATTAACAGGGCTGGTTGTGTTATCCTCATAGCCACTTTCTATAATAAAATTATATAATAATGACACATCCAGCATGGTGGAAAATGCCTCCCAATGTAGAAACGCCAAACAGAGGCTGGATCATCTCTTAGAAAAGTATTTGTCCAGCTGACGTATTGAACGCCTGGGAGTGAAGCAGTATCGATGTCAGCTCCCCGTTCCTCCATGGGAATCAAAACGACCATCGATGGGATTGATTCACGTTGAAGAAGAGGAAATTACAGGATCCAAGGGCATTATGCTGATGTTTTTTTCAGTCTGGATCTTCATCAATAAATGGACCAATATGTGTTTTGTCATTGCTTCTGGTTTTATATTGACAATAACTAAGGTCACAAGGTTAGAGCTATTGGGGAAGATAGTCTTCAGGATATAGAACACACCTCCCTCATCAGCTGAAATACCAATGGGGGAATAGATAAAGAGTGTGTCACTCACACTGCAAATTTGTTTTCAATACAGAAAATGCAATTCTGGTATTAAGAAAAAAAGCCTATAGGACCTGAATGTGAAGAGTGAAATAATGTAGAAGGTTCAGATTACAAAACTACAGAATCCTTCAATGTCTGGAACAAGATGCTTCTTTTGTGTTACAGGAGTGGGGTCTGTGTTGCCCTTTTCAGTTCTTTGTCAGTGGGGAAATCTTGCCAAAGAAGATTCTATGGGTAACTGAAATAAAATCCATTGTTACACGTGTCTCAACGCGCCTGAACTGAATGAAAACCAAAGCTTAGACTATTACGGGAAATTGGAAATCATATAAGCATCGTCAGTGATTATCTTTCCTGATTGTGAGGCTGTAGGGTTTAGTAATTCATACAATTAGATTTGGCTGTAGTGAGTCAAGGACAGTGACACAGGTTAATGACAGTAACACGTTTGATAAAACGGATATTTTACAACTTTGTCGACTACTGTTGTTAGCCTGCTAGTCATGCAGGTTATGTTAACAGCCCTACCCGTGGTCTTTTCTGTCTCCTCCTGCTTTTGGCCACAACGCGCGAGTAAATGTCACCAGGCCGATTTCGGTATGGCTGCGGCAAAAGACTGAGGGGAAACGGGGATCTCACTGAAGCAGCTTCGCAGATGTTTGCCCGCAAGGAAAACACCCGTCTTGCACATCACATATCTCATTTTCCCCCTTCGATACCACCCCACTTAACTGAGGGATTGCTCCAGCTAGGATTCAAACCCATTTCACTTGGTCCCCAATTAGTGATAATACCCCTGCACTATCCAGCTGCTGCCACAGTCATCTCATAACATCACACATCACTGCAGCCAAAGTATTGATTTACAGAATGTCTATGGGAAAGCTAGAGTTGAGGATGTCACCAATAAAGAGGGCTGTGGTTTTCATGGCAAGGAAATTCAAATAACTTTTCTCAGTACCACACTTTTTCTCTTTTTGCAAATATGTAAAAAATCAGGCCCATAAGGTTAATTGATTAAGTGTGAGCAGTCCAACACTCATACATGGACACTGCCTTTGAAAAACAAGGCTGTTCATTTGTTGCACGTTGGGTTGTCCTTGGTTGTCACTTTGGCCCGGTGTGTGATCAGCTGCCTCCCAACCAAACAGTCTGAGGTTTTACATCCACGCTAGCCAACATGCTTGTTTGATCCTTGCCATACTTCAGAACATTTTGACTTTTTTAGTAGTTACATCATGTATAAACTCGGAACCCATTGGCTATCAGTCTGACGACGCTTTAGCCTTTGGGGCTATATATTGGGGCCAATATTTCTGGGGTTCCAATGTAGCCAGCAGAAATCCAGGCTAAGACTTCCTCCTCCGGGCACCGGTCATTCTTTACATTCTGATTAGCAACCAGATCCAGACGACAATGTGGCTAATCAGTCCCTTCAGGATTTCGCGATCGCGCCAATTCAAGCAAATTCAACCAATCACCGTGACTTTGGTGCGACTCAAAATTTTTACCAATCACCGCAACTTTTCCGCAAATTCGACCAATAACCGGAGTTTCCCGCGACTTCAACCAATCCCAGCAGTCCCACGTTTAAGTCAGTATAATGCGACTCTGAGAGCCACTGACCAAGCGAGAGAGAGAGAGAGAGAGAGAGAGAGAGAGAGAGCTTGTTTCCAATATGAAGACTCTAACATCTCACATTTACCAACAAAAACGTACAGCGAAAGACATTTCAGACCGTCCTGCCAACCTGTATAAATTTTAACATCAATATATGCTGCAACGATTACAACGGCTGCTGTTTCAATCCTGTCAGCTTTCTGCAGCGGGTGGAGCTGCTCAGTCCACCCTGCGACTGACGCGCGCGCACACACACAAATACACACAATCACACACGGTAGATGCAGAAAAAAACCACAGATGAGACGTACAGATGACCTAAATTGAGGACAGCTACGCTCGTTATTGTAAGTGCAATGATAAGTTAAAGTCCAATAAGTACTTTATCAAACCATATGAATGTGTCCCAGGCCAGGTTAGGAAATTAACTAAAAATGTAAAGATCAACAAGCCACTGACACGTGTTCAGATTTGATTCATTCAACAAATTATAATTTTTTTGTCTTAAATCCTCCAGCTATTTTGATTCATTCAATAAATTATTATTTTTTGTCTTAAATCCATCAGCCAATATTCCAACATTTGCAGCATCTTGAGCCTTTTGGTAAGGTTACTAGGAAAACTCAGCCCAGGATAGTTTTATTCTCCCCAAAAAAAGTTTCCTTTTCATTTTTAAAGAACTATAAAAAAAATAAATCACAACTTTTTTTGCAACTTTCACCATCTCCTGCAACTTCATTGTAACAAACATGCAAAAGACATCGCAACTTTTATCGCAATTTTGTACAAAAGCTCCCACAAAACCAGGCATTTTGGGCTGCAACAATCTCAAGAAAAGGGAAGGAAATCCTAGAGGGACTGGCTAAACTGCATATAAATGCAGATATATTTTTTAAAAGTTAATAAAAAAGCTAAATTGTCGTCAGTCACGTTTGTTTTACTCATATTCTATTTAAGAGTTGAGAAAACTATCCTACATCTTAGGTTAACGACTTCCATCAAATTGTCCAAAGATGCATCATCACAAGCTTAAAACAAGGCTGTTTTATATTCTGTGAGAAGCTGACATTTTGGAGATAGACGGTTTTAATTTGACAGGGCAGATATATTATTACGTCCCACCATACTCAAAAACACAGCCATCACCCCTCTCCCTTGAGCCACCCAGTGGTGTATCATGCCAGTTGAAGAATGGGAGGGCTTATCGTTTTTCACATTTCAAGTTGAGGTTACCGTAAATAGTTAAAGCGTTTCAGTACTTAACATAAATAAAGCCACGCCACAGAGCTATATATTTTCCAATGCTTTTTTTTTTTTGTGGCCTGGGGTTCTCTGTGGACAGTCAACCAGCAGCTGAGCCTCTCAGATAAGCTCCCAGCCAGAGAGAAAAAGAGAGAGAACTAAATAAGACGAGTGAAATAAAAAGCAGGCCAACAGCACTGTGTGATTGAGAAGGGCTCCATTTCACAGTAAAAAGCAGGCGAAAGAGGGAAGAGGTCGCAGTCAACAGAATGGGAATGGGAGAGTGGGGTGGGGAGTGGGGATAAAAGGCACAGCATAGTATTAGGATACGACCTGTGGGAGCTTTTTTGGGGGGGGGGAGAAGTGGGAGAAAATTGCGAGAGCATGTCGGTGACTGCACCCTTCAGTGCCGCACTGCAGGGAAGGCAAGTTTGGTCGGTCTCACACTAATGGTGGTGACAGCAAGCACTGAATCCTGAGACGCACTCTGTTTGTCTGACTTTCTGTCTGTGAATCTATCTGAGCCTCTCACAAAACCTACATAGTCCTCCTCGGTATAACTTGGGAAACGGAAACCCCTTTATCTCCAGCTAAATGTAGTTGGTTTGTCTTATACCTAACTGCAGTAGGCTATTTGAGGGAGGATGAACTAGAGATGACATCCCACTTGTTAACAAAATGCATGCCCCTTGTTAACCTCCTATCCAGAACTCTTAATCCCCTGGTAGCAGACCAAGTCCAGTGGCAGAAGGGTTTTTAGTTGAAGATGTAAGTCGATTCTGCCCGACTCATTGATCCTTCATCTGACTGAGGTTTGTGTAAGTCAGAATCCATGGCCCCGACCATGGCTCTGAAATATCAGTAAACAGCAATCTGGATAAAGAAAGTGTAAAAAGGTTAGATTTTTTTTTTTTATTTTACTTAGACTACAGCTTGTGTTTAGTAGTACTCTTTAGCGGTGTAATATTTCAGTGTTCATTTACTGGGTGTTGAGGAGCGCTACTCCAGTTTTGACTGATCTTCAGCTCTGTTGCGGCACCCAGCAGTCCTTACTCAGAATTCATTGTGAGACAGGTAAGTTAGAAGTGCTGTTTTACGTCTCAAACTAGCGTTATGTTGTGCTAAGAGTCGTTTTCTGCCAGTGAAATATAATAGTATATTTTCGCTCGGACAAACTTTAACAGTAACTTTAATAATTGCCTCAAACTTGTTGAACAAGTTAGCTAAATCGATAGCTTCTTGCATTTGACTTGATACTTTACTACCTCATTTCTTCTACTGTGTGTGTTATTGTGTTTTTTATAAGTTACTGTTAGTGTAAAGTGTTTCTAGTTCTATTAACATATTACTGAACTTGTGTTGTTCCTTTACATCCAGTGGTAGACTCTGCAGGGTTAACGGACAAGACACATGCAAAAGAATGTCAAAAATATGACAACAAGGTGATGAAGACATGCCAGTGTTCAGCAAAATCTTATCATTACCATTTTCCGTGATGGTGAAGTTGATTTTGTCTTGTTTGTACTTTCCAAGTACCGGTAAGTGAAAACATCCCCAGGAAGAGACAGGTTTTAGAAATGGAGAGATTAAGAGATTTCAAAAGTTTTGATGCCAAAATATTATGAGTGTGATTCACATTTTTATGTTGTGTCAGAGTCATATAATTTAATTTCTCAACATTGTTGGCTCTATGGGATTTATTAAAAAAAAAATGTTATGTCCTGTAAATACAGGTTTAAAGTTAACAGTCTACATCATAACAATCCTTCACTGCCGAAAAAAGTTATTTTTGTAATCTCACCAGATTTATGTACAGTGAACAAGGCTTTACAATGTTTGCACTTCATGCATTTTTTCTGAAAAGTTATATATAGGGATGTGGTATTGCAAATACTTTTTTTTGTTGAAATATGCAAATGTATGTGCAGTGTTTCCCATACCAAATGTCTAGTTAACCAGTCAGATGGACCTCCTTATTGTATAATGATAAATCCATGGTGCTCTCCGTGGTGCTGAAGTAGCAGACAGATGTAATTGCGACTTTTTCACTGAGCCCCGTCCTTCTGTCAGTTTCGTCTTGGCTCTATAATCTCTATGTTTAACGTTACATAAATAATGGTGACTGCTGACAGCTCGTGAAATGTGACCGTATGAAAAACTTTACTGTAAAATAAAATGAGACATGAAGGTAAAGCGTCATTGTCAATTATGACACAAATACAGACTTTTGAGAAATAGCATTTTGAAATTGAAAAACAAATGATAGGTACAGAGTGGCTACATCAGCAGCATCCACAGCGGCAAGTTCTTTGTGTCAATTAAAGCTAAAGGTTTAAAACTGGAGAAAAAAAATGCAAATGGCCAGTGTAACCACACAGCTGTTGATTCAACTTCATATCTTCAGTTTACTGAACTTGTTTTCTCAGGTTTAACAACTTTTAAAAAGGAAGGAGGGGTGCTTTTTAATAAAGGAACAGTATGTGGATAGTTTACAGGGACAAGGCCTGTATACATTAAATAGAAAGACCATGGTGTGTGAATGAACAGATGGGATCTAATGCATGCTCAGCTGTGTGCTTAGCCGAGGCAAATAGGGGAGGCAGATATTATACAGACTATTCTGATTCTCAAAGAGAGAAAGTGCCTGTGCTGTTTTCCAGTGCTTTCTTGGCTTTGACGGGAAGTTGGGGAATTATTGGTGCACAGAAGGATTATGAATCGGCTGCAAAGCAAACACATTTCTCATGAGTTGGTGTGTTGATTTGAATGTAAATTAGGAGTCCTGCGCATCCTGAAAGCTCCTGTCACCTGTGATATCAGCTTTGTAGCTCCCGTTCAGCCGACCTCTGTCCCAAAAGTGTTTCCAAATGAAATTAAATATTCAGCGTGAACGAATGCGAGAACAAATGGTGCATCCCTTCAAGCAACCGGATCCGAGTTTAACAATAAGAGCAATGTGGATTTTAAACCACGGTTTGTTTTATTTATTTGCTTGTCTGCAGGAAGAACTTGCTACTAATGGACTTTGGCATTACCTTCTTAAATTCAATTTTTATCTTCTATTAGACATCCAGTTGTTTATTTGCTGCTCACTAAAATATCCCAAAGTACAAAACAAAATATTACCATTGCATTGCCAGTACTGGAAGTAGCTACTATAACATGGTGTGCACCAGGAAACGAGAAAAAGGTTTCCAAATGTAAATTAGTTTTGCATAATACCAAAGATGTAATCATCAGCTGTTGGTTGTAGATAAATGTAGAGGCATAGATATTTCTTCACAGCCCAGGAAAACTAACTGCGATGTTTCACACAAACAATGACAACTTTAATTATCCCTTATCAGCTGTTAATTGCACGTAGAATTGTTGTTGGAGCCACTTTGCAGTCCTTAGATATTGAGCCAAGGAAATTAGACTATTTTACACAAGCAAGCCAGGAATGTTGAAGCTTGCAGGAACACAAAGTAATTATCTCTGATATCCTATCAAAAGATAATAAAAAAATGTGAAATGAAAACGTAATAAATCCACTATAAGAAATATGACTTAGCTTAGTGAAGACATGCTGTAGTTGTTTGTTTGTTTGTGGTTAAGATGGAAAAGGAGATAGAGACGTAATGAACAGCGGATCGAGGATAAAAGCTTTAAACGCAGGATAAGAAAACAACACGTCCACCAAATGGAATGATAAAATGTGTTTCTGGTCTGACGTCCCAATCAACGCAAAGATGTATTTTGTCAGCGCCTTCCAAAATAAATCTCTTATATGATTGTGACACGATTACGGTTAAGGTTTGGCACAAAATCAACTTTAGATTTAGGTTTGGATTAAATGGGGACTTTCTTTAAGGTTAGGAGACCTTTGCAACGTCATCATTTATACAGCTGCTAGAGGGCTTTGTTATTTGAACATAAGCAGATGATATTTTGGGGGGCATTTAGTAAGACAAGTTCATCTGACAAGAAAAATACATTTTCATTAGCTGGTTGTTTCTGGTGCAAATAAAGTCAAACAAGACAAGGTGGAACATATAATTACAACTTTTGTGTCCATCGCGTGAGGCCATGGGTCCCAAAAATATTTTTTTCCCTTATAGTACAGCAGATTAATGGCATATTTCAAGAGAATCGTTCAAATTGGTATAGAAGCATGAAATTTGGCACAGATACTCTCTAAGGGTCACTTTTTGGGAAAAAGGCATTGGCCACCCAAAAATTCAACATGGCGGCCTGATATTTTGTTTTATCGTCTACATCTCAATGTGCACATGTGCGATAGTCACAGCGCAGGACGTGCGATGTTACCGCTACACCTTTTTTGCAGCTTGATAGAAAAGTAAACTTTCACGTTCTCCTTTACCATGATTGTTACCGGCCGACCCTTCCCCTTTAAGACCGGTGGCCATGTGACGTAACGTTAGTCCAACGGGGTTAGTTATAGGAAGTGAGGCTCTCCGTGTGTAGTAAGGTACCGTAAGCAGCAGCTCCCACAGACACAGGGATGCACATGCTTTTCCATGGGTAGTGAACCTAGAGTAGTCAGTGTTTTATGTTCGCTGCAAAGACGAAATAAAACACCTGATTAATGCAACGTTATCATGACGTCTCCTCGCCATTTTTCACCAGAAAGCTGCTACCAGCCAGGCTAAAGCTAATATAGTTAGCCTAAAGAATCAAGGTGTCTGTCCCAACTAACGTTACGGTTCTGGGCCGCGACGCTGGAAACTTAATCTTAATCTACAACAGCAGTCTGTGTCTGACATGACGTAATTTACACTGACTGAAGTGTTCTTGGATACACAGAGTTTGTTGCTAGTGTGTGACATGCAGGCTCTGCATGCACAGCCAACCACCAATCACAATCAATGTTGATCAATTTATCAAAAAACCAAAGCAGGCCCCGCTACTCGACTCCAACCTGAAATTTAGAGGAAGCAACGTGCATGCATTATTACCATCATTGACTTTAGCCTGGATTCATAGCATTATATGAATACAATGGTGTCAAGTCAGTCAACCAGTGAATTTAAATACATAATTTCCCTCCAAAATCACTTCAGAAGAGTAGTCACAGCGCTTACTTGCTTTGGTGTTTGTAAAGCATTGAAGTTCAACAAAGAATGGTTCATTCTTCTTCATTAGGAAAGTTCCTTTTTTATTTTTCGATGTAGATGCACTCACCTACCAAATCACCCCAGTAGTCAAGATTGATTTATAATTTCCAAATAGAGCTATTTATGTCATTTCAAATTAGTCTTTTTTTATATCGCAATATATTGCAACAGAAAAAAATGTGGCAATGTCAGTTTTTTCCCAATATCGTGCAGCCCTAGTAAACAAAAACGAATGGACGTGATGGTGTGCTATGTTTAGCTAAGCTTTGTTTTAAAATGCTGATTTAGACAGGAACAACATAAAATAAACCAACAGACTATTCCCATAGATCTGTTAATCTGGAATAGTTACAGCCCATGTGTTTAGACTTTCTGTGGAGATTTACAATATATATATATATATATATATATATATATATATATATATATATATATATATATATATATATATATACACACACACACACACACACACACACACTGTATATAACCAGTATACTCATCATCAAAGAGTAGCAAATAGTGCATCTCTGTGTGTGTGTGTGTGTGTGTGTGTGTGTGTGTGTGTGTGTGTGTGTGTGTGTGTGTGTGTGTGCGTGTGAATGAAGGAACTGCTCACGACAACAATGGAGCTCTACGGCACAGAGGCAGAAGATATATCAGGCTTTGGATTCACACACATTTGGTAGTGGATTCATTCATTTGGGTTTTTTTTTGTGTTTACATTGGATACCTATGGAGAGATCCATACAGAGACATATACAACATCTCCAGTCTTATCCTTGAGCTAGGGTATTTTGTGCTGTTTTTGTTGAAGACGGCGTCTGATCAAACAGCAATTCAGCCGATAAAACATTGATTGTAATATTGCTGGGGGGTTCTTTGATCAGTTCATCAGTATGTAAGGGAGTTACAGTGAGCGAGTTTTTCCTCTCTTGGCACTTTTTCTGATTTAGTCTCCAACTGAATATTCTACTAAGTTTCTATGTTGTCCCTTGTGCAGGAGCATGATGAATATTTATAAAAGGTCATATTTCTGAGGTGTGGTCATAGATCATGTAACCATGAAATACAGATATGCCTACTATATACAGAATCTGTACAACAAAAGAAAAGGAGTGAATATTAAGTATGCTCTTGGTATTGAGGTCATTGTAACAGAGGAATGACAAGCACATCACTGAGAGTTACCAGCCATTTGATTCAGCCTGGGCTGGAGTCTACTGCTGGTCGTGTCACCTCGGCTGAAGCACCGAATCTCTACTCTGTAGCCATCATCCTTCATAAAGCTTACATTCACTCCTTTGAAGAGTTATTTAAAGCAGGTTAGCCGGGCTGGTAGCGGCATCCAATTTAATTAACATTCGGGGATATAAAAAGTCTAAAGATCATTTGCCAGAGCTATTAGGTTTCCTGCCTGAAAATGATGTCAAACTTTTGACCCGCGGAGCCCCTGGGGGCAGATTCCCTCTCGCGCTAAATCCCAACACGTCAATTAACAGGGGAGACATCCATCAAACGAGGTCCTCCCGAGCTGCAGCTCCAGCACTGCCAAATGTTAATGAACCCCCGCCATTATAAACGCCAAGACAGGCGCATTATAAGTCTATAAATATGCTATGAAGATGGAGATCACGCTCAAACAAGCCCTATATAGACTGTATGCAGCGTGTATCGTGCTGATAATGCCTGGAGTTATGAAATTCATTTATGAAAATGCCCCCCAAAAAAAGAAAAAAATGCAAAGTGGCAAATTGATACATTTGCTACGGCTGTCAGGAATTGTGGGGTTATATTGTTATCATCTGTGTGTGTGTGTGTGTGTGTGTGTGTGTGTGTGTGTGTGTGTGTGTGTGTGTGTGTGTACGTGCTGGGCGAGCATGTGGAAAGTTATATTAGAGCTTCTACTGACATTGCATTGTGCAGTAGCCATAAAAAAACTCATGGCAAATAGATTTTTCTTCCGTTTTCTTCATTTATTTTCTCTTTTATCTTTACTTGTTTAATCCATAGCATTTAAGAGCTTGATCTGAGGAAACTCTATGGGAGTTCAGGGTAGTTAAAGGAGGTATGAAGGAGGTAGGTGCGAACAGTCTTTCTACAATGACATGCAATTTTTGTTCCTTGCTCTCAAGGGACATTTCTTTTATGCAGTTGTACAAACTCGCAGACAAAAGACAGACCTCAGACAACCATAAATGCAAAGCGCTGAAATTGGCCTAAAAAAGGATATCCCACTTTTCATTTAATTGTATATCAAAATGTGTGAAAAATAGCATGGCAGCTTTCTCATTATCTGCTGTCCCACCCTTAAAATAAGTCTGCCAACACTGCCAATCTTCTCGCTGTCATCTCAGCTGTCATCCAAGACACCTTCAATAAAGTTAATAAACAGTAATTGTTTATTGTCGCTCTGTTTACCCAGCCATCACGTCGGGCGGCTCTGAATTTAAATATGCTTTAAGGAGCTGCAGAGCTTCAGTGGCCAGGCAGAGGTCTATATATCTATATCTATATATATATATATATATATATCTAGAGATCTATTGAGCAATGATAGACTGTCTGATGTGCTATTACCGCTGATGGTTGAGAACAGGGCTGTCGTTAAAGTAGGGCTGTGCAATTAATCGAATTTTGAGTGCATTTTCGGATCCTAACGATCACCAAAACAATGTTATCGGTAGGGCTGCGCGATTATGGCCAAAATGATAATCACGATTATTTTGATCAATATTGAGATCACGATTAATTATCACGATTATTTGTTGATTTTAACCAAAACTAATTTTATTGTCACATGGGCTAATTATAACTGCTTTTACATCCATATTGTGCTACATTCCTCCTTTATTGAAGGAGACTGTGAAGGAGTATGCCATTTAAGCTGTTGTGCGACCGCTTTCCATACATGCACATTTGCCGTAAAGGTATCTACCTGACGAAATAGCGACGCGGATTTCGGTGGCTCATTACACTGCTACTTACAT
Source organism: Perca flavescens (assembly GCF_004354835.1). Lineage (NCBI taxonomy): Eukaryota > Metazoa > Chordata > Actinopteri > Perciformes > Percidae > Perca > Perca flavescens. The sequence continues at coordinate 29,304,305 of NC_041344.1, forward strand.
GTCTGTGTTGCGCTCTGATGCTCCGAAACCCATGTTAGAGGCAACATAAACATTGCTGCATGTCACGCTAGTAAACCGCAGGTAACGTTAGCCTACCGTTAGCTACAGTAGTAACTGGATTAAACACGGCTAAAATGCTGACAGCTAAACGGTGTAGTGTGACAGGATTCCAACAGCGGGACGTCAAACAGTCTGCTGCTAAAGCTATGAGCTAAAAGACACAAACTAGCACTATGGTCACTGCTGTAGTATGAAAAACAAAAACAGATGGGACTAAATGTTACGTTTACTGGTAAACACCGTGACCGGCTTATGATGACCGACTGCTACCTGTTGTGGAATTTTCCTCACGTTACTCTGTCCTCTGTGACATGTGTCTACATCTAAAAACTAAGCTGCGCGGTGCAGGGAACAGCTCTGATTGGCTCATGGAGGCACGTGATCATTGGCACGTGGTTTATGGAGCGCTAGATTGGCTTTGCAAAAACTTTGATAAGGAGCGTCCTATGAACGGAATGACGCATTTTAAATATCGCTCCATCACGCAAATTTGATCGTGGGAAGCCAGTGATTAAAATTCGATTAATTGTGCAGCCCTAGTTATCGTGATTTTTTTGTTGTTGTAATATCTCATCTTTTTAGTTAGCGAGTTATTTCATTGAATTGAACAAATGTATCCCTGTGTCCATGTAATTGTGTTCACGCGTTTCGTTTCTGGTGTCAGATGAATACTACATACATTTAAACTGTGTTTAAAAGGGACTACAGCATTCGAATATACTGGCATGGTCCTTAAAGCTCCGTCTGTGGATTTACAGTGGTATAATGGTGGCATTACAAACTAAACTAGGTTCCAAAAAGATGTATTTTCAATAAAAGAAAAGGCCATGCTACGAAGGCATTTGAGAAAGCAGTCCTACAGTGGGGTTAGATGGGGACATAACCCCACCAAAAAATGAATAAGTCATCCCACCGTACAAGAAATTCCAAGAAATTTGACACATAAAATCCAGTCTGATTTGCTTTGATCTGCTGCTGTTTCGACAATTCTCCAGGTGATCTGATGCAACAGTGCCCCCAGTTACAACGGTTTGCTCACCGTCAGGTTGACCATCTCAACTTTAAAAGGGTGAGGATAAATCATTGTTTTGCTGACTTGTTTTCGCCACACCCAAGTGGCCAGAAAACATATTACAGGTTTAGGGAAACTGTTGGGACACTATTGGGACAACCCTAGGACACAATGCACAGCGCCGTGGTAGCGACAATTACAAGATAGCCACACCCTAAAGCACCTCCTACTTTATTGTCTATTTTAAAGTAAATGGGACTGTAATTTACAAAATTAACATCATGCTGTAGTAGGGCTGGGCGATAAAACGATAACGATATGTATCGCGATAGACACATAATCAATATCAATAGAAAATGCGGCCGATAAAACATTCGATAACTTGTTTTTCTTCATCAGAAGAAACCAGAGGTTGTGAATCAAGTTTGATTGCATGAACAAAGGCCCTCACTCTCTGGCAACCTAGCAACGTGGGGAGTGACACTCTAACAGCCAATCATGTAACAGTATCAAGTTTGGTTGCGCCACATCGCTGTCTCGTGTTCTTCAATAACAGAACCGGCGTTGGAGTGGAAAGTGAGTGCCGCAGCGGCGAGATAAATCGTTGATAAAACAGGAAAAGTCAGTATCGCAGTTTTGGGGATTTTATAAGTCTGACCGTAGTCAGACCAATGTCGTCAGACCAACACTGGTAATACCATAAACTTGTTTTACCACTTTAGCCGCGCTCACACTTTCGAGCACAGCCGTATTCGCCATCAACGTCCAACATCTGCAGCTGCAACACGGCACAAGCAGCAGACCACCATGGAGAAGTACTCTGCATCAGCGCCTTACTAAACACTACAAGCAGCAGACCGCCATGGAGAGGTACTCTGCATCAGCGCCTTACTAAACACTACAAGCAGCAGAGCACCATGGAGAGGTACTCTGCATCAGCGCCTTACTAAACACTACAAGCAGCAGACCACCATGGAGAGGTACTCTGCATCAGCGCCTTACTAAACACTACAAGCAGCAGACCACCATGGAGAGGTACTCTGCATCAGCGCCTTACTAAACACTACAAAGAAATAACGGAGGCAGACATGCTGAGCACTGTCCAGAAGCCAGGTTACCAACTTAGCACTAAACCTGCAGAAAATAGTTCCTTCTCAGGTTTCTTATATTTAGCTAACACTTTGCACTATTTTATGACACTTTATTAAGCACTTCTTACTTATTCTTTAATTTTGCACCTTAATGTTAAGAGATAATTGTTAAGTGTTCATTGTGATTTTAGACCTGTTTACATTTGAATTATTTGAGTGGTTTCCATGGTTGTGTTGACATTTCTGCTTTTATAACTGAGGGGATTATAATCAGAGCAGGGTTAAGTTTAAAATAAAAATGTTTAAATTTAATATATTTTTCTCCTGGTCCTTATTTTAAATAGGTCATAAAAAATATCAATAATTATCGATATCGACCGATATGAAAAACTTATATCGTGATACAGTTTTCAACCATATCGCCCAGCCCTATGCTGTAGTAAAGAAGACTTGAATCTAGCGATTGAGACATAAACTCATCAGGACAATGTTAACAGAGTTAATAAATAATAGGCTCTTTTTCTCATAGACTTCTACACAATCAGACTTCTTTTTGGAGTCGCCTCCTTGGCCAATCAGAGAGAATGCAGGTTTTAGGCACTTCCGCATTGGCTTCACTTTTCAGGCCAGGAGGTTGCCGCTTGTTTACAGCTAGCATAAAAAGCTAACCACGATAGCAAGCTACAGTGAATGCTTGGATTATACAACGCACGTGTGGTATTGTCTTAAAAAGTCACAAATGTGAAGGTTGCCAAGTGTCACCTTTGCATTGAAAATAAACAAATTAAACTACCAGACATTTTTACATTTATATTTTCAAACATTTACTCAATGAGATGTCAAGTCATCACTGATGCACGCAGCCACTTTTACATTTTAGTAACAATTTAACGAATAAGCCCAGGGCTTGAGACATAGTGCTAATGTATGGACCCTGTCAAAGAATACACAAAGCCAAAAATGAATAAGAAAGATAAGCCAGTACAGTGACATAGTAGTAAATGTAATAAATTTAGTTTCAGTTTATCTCTGAATAATGCTGCATTCATTTTGCTTTGCTTTTAGCAATATTTATATTAACATTTATATTAAATGTACAATATGTAATTTTCCGCGGCTAGTGGTCGCTCAATTGAAACCATGGATATAAACCCAGACTTTTTGATGACGTTGTAAAGTTGCTTGTGATCGTGGGGGTTGTTGTCTTCATTGTTAACCACTATTGCCGATTAAAGTTAATATATCAAAGTTTTTTACATTTAGTAACGTTTATTTATGTCCTTCCCACATACAGGTAATTTCTTAGATCAGTGATTCCTAAACTGGAGGGTGCACCCTCCAGGGGGAGGGACCGAGTTATAGGAGGGGGGGACACGGCAACGCTGAATATAAATAAATGTTGCACGGACAAGTTTGTGAAAGGACTGCCAGGTAAATGGGAAGCAGACAATGAAGCTACACCACATCCAAAACAAAGGCAAGAAAATACATAGCAGTGACCACAGTTGGATCTAAAGAGCTGACTGCAAATCTCCCAGTGCAAATATTGTTCAAAATGGAAAAAACATTTGTATCTGCAAAGGAGGGGCCCTGCAGAAAGAGTTTGGGACTCTGACTTAGATTCTATTAATGGTGGCAGCTGAACGGTTAGCAAGCAAAGTAAGCTAACATTAGCCAGCAGCTTCACAATATCACAATATATGTCAGACCTCTCAGATCTTTTCTGCACAGATGGGGAAAGGGGTTTGTGTAACGTTACTCCCCACGCCGTTGGGAGACTTACTTAGTCGGTGGGGGTTACGTGGCAAATTGAATTGTGGGTTATCCCAGCGCTGTTAACTGTGGTCAAAACAATCCTACTAAAAAATTTATTAATTTTTGTATATTTACACTGAACGTTGTTGTAACCTTATAGCGGTACAGTTTAGCCACCAAGCATTTGCATGAGTAAAAGTAGCACATTGTGTAATCAATTTTCAAACATCATGTCAATACATTAGGTCTCTACTGTATTACTGTGTTGCAAAGTGGCATGTAATTAATCGGAAAAAATGTTGCTGTGTGGCAGAAGAAATTATATATTACTGTTACAGAGTATGATTCTTTGACACAGTATTTACAATTTACTCAGAAATAGAGCTGGGCGATTTGGAGAAAATTAAATATCACAATATTTTTGACCAATTACATCGATGTCAATATTGCAACGATACAACAGTGTTTCAGGAAACAATTGGAAGATGAATTAAAACACTCCTTTGCCCATTATCGCATTGTTTCGATGAGCAGACATTGAAATTAACTAAATGGATTTAGGTCTAGTTGCAAAGCCAAACAACAGCAGCGCTGTGTGGCATAACACTAACAGAAAAAAAAGAGAATCGTTAATCACAATATTTGTATGACAATTACTCGTCAACTAAAATGTCCTAATCTTGACAGCCCTATTTGTGGGATGACTTTATAGATATAAGGACCTGGGTGAATATTAATGAATCCTTTAAGGAATAAATATGAACATATAATGGCATGGTAAATTGACAGCTCTATCCTCCGGACCAAACAGCAACGGGAACAATAACCGAAAGCCATCTATAATGCAATCACAAAAAACACACAGCTTCATTTCTTTTATTAAGCTTTCTCACAAGCAGAACCTTAAACCTCATCTGCCTCAGCTGAGCAGCTTCTCCCCTCTGGGTTGTGGGTTGAATCTTTTCTTGCACATTTCTAATTATTAGGCTACTTCCTGGGATCACATCACTGATCCTCGCTGGGCGCTTCTCGCTCTCACTGGTCGCCATCAATGGGTGTACAAAAAAAAAAAAAAAAAATGTTTAGATATTTTTGGCGATTTTGACGATAACGATAATTAGACGATATCCTTTAAACATGTGTTTTTAAAAGTCTGAGTTACTTAATCACTGATGATAATAATGGGCATAATGTTGAATGAAAACTGTTATTTATTTTCTTTAACATGTAAGTATTCAAGTAAAAACAATTCAAAGACAAAATACTAATTGAACTAGTGTAGTAACATTGAATTCTGAGTAAACATACAGTTGTACACCTCTGCTGTAATGTAAATTGTGCAGGATACAAGCAAGATGAAATCATAATAAACAAAGGGCTCTGTTCTGTAACATATTGCACACAACCCTGTCCTTATTGGAAGCAGTCCTGGAGCTGGGATAGGGCAGTGTCAGGCCAGGTTTTGATAGTCTTTCTAGTTGGCTGTATAGTCCTTCTGACCGGGTTGTATGCTGGGATCAGGAGTAGTTGGATGTGATCTGACTGGTCAGATCACATCAGTATCCATGGTCTTGTGTGTTCTTCCTTCTAGTAACACAATCTACATGCTGGAAAAAGCTGGGGAGTACAGACTTTAAGGATGCCTTGTAAAAGTCCCCTGCTACAATATGTATCCCCTCTGGGTGAACGCGCTGCGGTTTGTTCCCTATGGTTAGCAGTGAGCCAAACTTGTGCTAATGTTAGCGTCGGGGGATATGTAGACGGCAGTGTGCTGTTTTCATGGTAAATAAAATGGCCTGTATATTACCGACAGGGCTTCCAGGTCAGGTGAGCAGTGCTGGGCAACAATCCTGCGGTTGGTTCTCCATTCATTATGCACAAAAATGCAGTCCTCCTCCTCTGGTCTTGCCGGAGTTCTTGTCTCAGTCCTGCCGGTAGCTAGCTTGGCGTGCTAGCTGCCGACAACAATCCACGGAACGGTCTGGTTGTGTCCTCCGGGATGTTATGACCTGCCTGGAAGACTCTCGTAATGGCTGTGTTGTATTGTAGTCCTATATTGATTAGTTCAGTGTGGCTGTACTTGTATAAATATACACCAACAGGAGAGCTAGTAGCCGCTGGACAATCGTGCGCCGCCATCTTTGTTGACATTAGTGAATGTGTTTTGAAGTGTTTTTTTCCAAGTAATTTAAATACTCCATAATGCAAATTTGCACATCGTTAACACAACAATGATGATATTATTGTAGATGATATATATCACCCACACCTACAGCCTGGTCTTTCTTGTCTTTGTTAAAGTTTTTATATTTAGTTGGTGGTGGTTGGTCTTTCTGTCATGGTAGTAGGCTTAAGTGGTGCATATCTGGCAGTCTATCTAAAACCCTGTTGCAAACTCCTCTGAGGCTCCTCAGCACCTCTTCAACAAACAGCTGAAAGCCACTCTGCTAGATTAAAGGAGAGTCTCTCTTTTTCCAACTGATTACAGCCTCTCCACCCTCGAATCAGTGTCTTTACCTTACCCTTCACACGCCTGACACCTACTCTTATGTCTAGACTCCTATAGTCTGAAAGCAATGCTACAGCTCTGGATGACAACTGGGAGTTTTATTGTAAAAAATGATTGCAGTGGCATAAGGCGATGCTTGTCAAACTTTATGGCTTGTGAACTCTTTAAATGAAGCAATGCTTTCTCGCAGTCTCCCATCGAGGCGTGCATAATGATGAAGTTCAATCAAAGGAGGATTTCCCTTTATAGATTGTTTCATTCAGTTCATTATTAGGGGAAGGCCTAGAGGCAGAAAACAAGTATGTTTTTTTTCACAGTGATGAGAATACATTTCTATTGAAGATGTATGTCTTTCTCTATGCCATAAACGGTCTAGCAGCTCCTCCTAAAACCAGCTTCCAGCTTCCTTGAAGGACCTGATGCCCACAGCACAACTAACAGCTTGTTTAAGTGTAAACGGCCTACCTTTACACAATTATGATTATAGGTCACGTGCCGATTTTTTTGGCATTTTTTACATAATCGGCATCGGCTAATATCAAGCAGATTAATAGGCAAGCGCATCTGCGGGCAGCCTGGTGTTGTTGTTGTTGTGGAACACGTGTTCGACGCACGCTGCCCCTAGAGTCAATTACCAGCAGAGTGAGCAGACCTCACCCAGTGCCTAAGGAAGGAGCTGTTCCTCAGAGAAAACGGTAAGGATTACATTCTTAAGTCCTATATATTTAATGAAAAACGAATGACATGTTACTGCCAACTTCGAGAAAAAAACATGAATAGGCGACATGACGTTCGGCTACTTTGGATATTAATAGCTGTCATGTCATGCTGTCATGTCACAATAATTAAGCTAGAATTTTGCAATCACAGACAGTGGATCTGAGACTTTTATTATTTGTTCTGTTTGTGTGTCTATATTTGAGAGGGTTGTCAACTCAATGCAGAGAAAGAAGTTGTAGTTAAAAGAGACCACCGCACCATAGGCTAGTGAAGGACTGGCTTTGCTTTGCTAGCGTCGTTGCTAGGGTTGGTACAGAGTAGACCCGCTGCTAATACGGCACCTGTGCCTTAACGACCCGTATCTACTGGACCGAATAGCAACGCGGATTTCTGTGCCTCATTTCGGCGCCACTGATATGCCTGCGTTGCTCTCTGATGCTCGAAAACGAATGTTAGAATAACAGAAACATCGCAGCATGTGACACTAGTTAACATTACACTCGTCAGCAGCTAACGTTAGCCTACCGTTAGCTAGCAGATGGATTAAACACGATTAAAATGCTGACAGCTAAACGGTGTAAAGTGTGATTTATTTCAGTGTATATGATCCAACAGCAGCATGTTAAGCAGTGTGCAGCTGCCGTTGTCTACTTATCTGAAGAACAACACAGACGGTGCGTCGCGGTGCATTCAAAGTTCTTGTAAAATACCCTTTTGCCATGGTGGTTGTTTTTGTCGTTCAACAGCAATTTACTAGTGAAATACATTATTGTTATAGTTATTACATTATTATTAAATCATTTAATTTTGACCATATGGCCTAAAGTTGTTTTCCCCCCTTTTGCGATAATTAGGTTTTGTCCATTTGGCTTTGTCTGTCAACAAACAAAACAAACCAAAAATACATGTTTCAGGACAGTTTTTGGGAAGATGATAGAAACGTTTTTAGCCTTGTATCACTTACAATGCACTGAATTATTAGCTGATTTATAAAACAAATGTTAGATTTTATATCTATACCTATCTATAAAATGACTTGAAGAAGATACTATACAAAAATACTAACTTAACCTTGTATTTTCCCCCTTTTTTAGTCATTAAGTCTGATGGCTGAAAAGAAAACCAGCCCCTTATGGCAGCGCTTCACCCAGCCAACACCAAAACAAAGAAATGCTGCTGGTTGCTACTGTGTGTCAGCACTACTATTGTTAAAATGGTTAATTTATTTTATTGTTCTCAGATGTTTGATAAATGCTGCTAAGTGCACTAAACTTTATCTTTTCATTGAAAAGTTTATTTGACAAAGTTGTTTATTTTCTTTTTCTTTCTTCTTACCCATTTTGTTTATTTATACAATATATGTTTTTACATTATACATGTTTAATGTAAGTATACAAGTGCAGACTGGTGTTCAAGTTTTCAATAAATGTTTTTGTTGAGAAATTTTGTGTATCTTAAGTACTTATTAGTGTTACATTTTATCTTTCAAATAGAGGTTAAAAACAAGCAAATGTCGGCCAAATATCGGCCCAAAATAATCGGCAGCATATATCGGCCATCGGCCGACCCTGATTTCAAAAGATCGGCATCGGCCTGAGAAAACCCATATCGGTCGACCTCTAATTATGATACCTGATGCCAGCCAAACATTCATGAAGTAGACGACGCCTCAAACGTTTCAGGTTAAAACATTTAAAATAGATACCGCCACAAATGCAGTGTCACCTGTACATTCTATTGCAATACAATTCGTAATTCTGCTGTATTTCACATTGTTAATAGTTACATCATATACTGTAAGTGAGTTTAGCTTCGTAATGCATTTTCAAAACTACAACGTACATTTAACAACAACAACGTTGTTGGAAAGGAGTCTGTGACACACAGTATGAATGAGCTCTGGTAATCCGACGTGTCCCGCACTAACAGGCAGAATACCGAGCTACCAAAATGCCAAACAGCCTGGCAAAGACAGTTTGAAGGTCATAAAAAATGACAACCGGTCAAAGCACTGCTGGAGCTGGTCGTTGTGCCCTTAAGAGTTTTTCCTTTCCTGTATTTTGGTAGGCCTACTCGATATACTGGATGCATTATTGTAAAGCTGGGCAATATATCAATATCATATCGATATCGTGATACAAGACTAGATATGGTCTTAGATTTTGGATATCGTAATTGTGATATAACATAAGTGTTGTCTTTTCCTGGTTTTATAGTAAAGTGATGTACTTTTCTGAACTTACCATACTGTTCTAGCTGTTCTATTATTTGCCTTTACCCACTTTATCCACATTACTGATGATTATTTATCTAAAATCTCATTGTGTAAATATTTTGTGAAAGCACCAATAGTCAACACTACAATATCGTTACGGTATAGATATCGTGATATTTGATTTTCTCCATATCGCCCAGCCCTACATTATTGGGTTTGTACTCATATTTCTTTAAATAAGTAGTACCAACTAAGTTTTCATTATATAATAACTTTGCTTTAGATGTGTATCATCCTGAGCATGTTTGATGGCTATGTCTTATGTTTATTTCCTAAATGTCCACTTTGGAATCAGTGTGCACTGCAGTCATCACTGCTTCCTTGCACCAACATTTTAGGGGTTTTTCTTACTATTACAGCTACAACTAGTCTTCTACAAACCTATAGGGAAAACACTGCATGGGATGGGTGTATAAAATATTATCTTTCTATTACCATTACTCAAGACCATTGTTCATTATTATTTGGTTACTGCAGAACCGCCTCACAGTCCATGGGAGATCATTAATGCCTGTACATGAAGGATTTCTTGATGCCATTCATGCTGCACACATTGAAAATATTGTCAGAGCATTATATTCAGTTTTAATCATATCTGCAAGGCATATCACAGACAATGATGGCTGTGTGCAAGCAATCAGTGGCACTTAATTTGTTAGGCCAGTGGACACGATTATTTTGTGCATTGTTCATGGGCACTGCTGTAACGGATTTACACAAATCACGGATTGATTGGGAAAAACATGCACTAGATAAATGGGTAAAAAAGTTGTAGACAAATCGTGTGCAGAATATGAGATTTTAAATTGCCTGCATACAAGCTCTACAGATTCACGTGGGACGAATACTTCAAGTACCACTAAGTGATGTAAAGTTGATTGGAACTGTCCTGTCTGTGATGAATGATGCTGGTAATGAATTGATCTTTATCCTGGGATCACTGCATGCAACGCTGGGTGTAGTAGACAACAGTCGGGAGTCCTACTGTAATCCCATACCGCCTGTGCATCCATCTGATAAAGTGTAAAGTGATTGGTAGCCCTGTGCAGTGTTGTCCTATCAATCATGACTGGGTCAAGTGTTTGAGGCTGCAGAGTGTGGACCTGAGAGGGTCTCCAGGGGTGTTAATGTGAAACGGGAGAGGCTCTGATGGAATTTGGGACTACCGAGCACAGCGAGAGCCTCCTTTACCCCTCTAGCTACTGTCATTGTATGTACACCGTGGACTGTCTTTATGTGACCTCACAGCCTGAGCTAACAACTGCGTTTGTTTGTGATGTACTTTTCCCCCTTGTCAAAACTGCCACTGGCCATTTTTGTTGACGCTCTAACCAGAAAAAGGAATAAATGGAAAGTCACCTGAAAAATGAAAGTTCTTAGTTTACTTCAGCCATGACAAACGTTGAGATTGTTGCTCTGTGACCTGAGTTTGTCGCCTCAACGCGACCCTCTTTATGTTTGTGTACTCACAGTGACCCACTCTGTTGTGGTCAGATGTGACTGCGGTCAGCAACCTCTTCAGTACCTTCATATTCAACCTGTCACCTTAAATCAATCACCCAGTGGAGCATGAAGAATACAGGTCTGGAGGCCAATAACTTTAAACTGAAGCTCCGACACTGAAGCTGACAGTTTGCAGGCATATGTTTGCATCTTGCAACTGTCATGCTAAATTCTTTTACATGTTACTAATCCATACGTGACATTATTATTAGAGTTAAACCATTTATAAATAGACATGATGTTGTGTGCTGTCATGATGACTGTTTACAGTATCACATGTGAAATTGTAGATGTACTGTATGTATCAAGTGAGTGGTCTTACTCCCATTTCTAGGAAATATTTTTGATAACAACCTTTGAGCAGATGGTGCAGATGCTGCAATGCAAATAACTGGAGATTAATTTTGTATTGCAGCATTAAACAATTAGATTCATTATGCATTAGAAAATGCATAATAGAGACACCCTGCAAAGGCAATTACTATCACTGTAGGTGTTTATTGTATTTATAGTCACTGTGTTGAATTTGAGATTTTTCAATTTGGACACCCCCCAGTGGTAGAATCAAAAAAGACACTGTAACAGACAGCAACGCATGCGGCTAGTCTCACATTGCCAGACCTCCAGAGCGCTTTGGAGTAAGGTCTGGCTACACTACAGATACCTGGAAATCCAGACCCAAATCCGTAATGAAAATGGCCCAAATCAAGCATGCATTTGAAAATCTCACTACACGCAATTGGATAACACTACGACCAATCACAACAATACACGGGGTGATATATCCAGAGCCTCGTACGCTTAGCTAATGGCGGAGCTAACTGGTAGATTAGACTGCCGTCATCTGTTTAGCTAGCCTCTGGCCCGCCTACATCAGATACACCGATGTGATTGGTGCAGCATCATTACTCAATGCCAGAGTGACTCGCTGAGCAAATTCAAATTGTGCTCTCGCGAGAACTCTGGATTTCCATGGTAGATACATTCCAGGATAGGAGGCTTGTTTGCATTTCTTTAAAGCGCCAATATTATGCTCATTTTCAGGGTCATAATTGTATTTTAAGGTTGTACCAGAATAGGTTTACCTGGTTTAATTTTCAAAAAACACCATATTTTTGTTGTACTGCACAGCTCTCTCTCACTGCTGCAGATCCTCTTTTCACCTGGTTTCTGTTTTAGCTACAGAGTGAGACCTCTTTTCATCTTCTTCTTCTGTACTATCGTTGATTGCACTCGCACATGCTCAGTAGCTCAGATGTAGAGCATGTCAGCTAGCTAACTCTAGAGACAGTAAAAGAGCCTGTTTCTCCAACTTTGGTCAGTTACAAGGCAGGATTAGCTGGGAGACTTCTAAATGAGGGCACACATGTAAGTAGTTCTTTTGTAGATTATGGTGAACTTGTGTGTGTTGTAGCAGTGCTTTGCTATTGAGAACGACGTAGCATGCTAGCGTTAGCATTAGCGTTAAAAACCTCCCAGTTAGATAGTAAATACCGTAAACATATTCTTTGTAAATCTTCACCATCATCAGTTTTTTAGCGTCTTTCAGCTCATTGGTTTTGATTAAAAGCTCTAATGAGCCCACTGCATGCTAACTGCTTAGCAACAAACCGTAGGACAAAGTTAGCTACTAGCATTTAGCTGCTAAAGAATGAGAGACTGTTCACAGGAGTTTCTAGAGACCATAAATTAAAGCTAAAAGAGAGTGACTATTGGAATGTATGGAATGTTGCTCCATGTCTGCTGGATGTGTAAGTAGGCAACTGTTTGCCAACACATTCACTACAACCATTTTATAAGCTAATGATTTTTCTGATGTTGTGTTTACAGTGTGTTGCACTGTGCACAGTGAAAGTAGCCAACAACAAAAAAAGGCTTTAGTTCTCAATCCTCTTGATTAGACGACACATGTGGTTACAGTATGGGTGGTAACAGAAAGTGTCTTTTAATAATACAGACTTCTGTCAAAACCTGACACGTGTATCGACCACTTCGGGCGGAAACTATGCCACAAACGGCTACTCTGTCAGAAATACAAAAGAAAAAGTCAGAAAGAATTCATTTCACATTGTTTTGAAAGAAGAGGGTCTCCTCCAGAAAAGTTGTTTGGCCCGGCGACCAAGTGTTTTTCTTTTTCTTTTTTTGCGGCAGCCAAGGTTGCAATTCACTGGCAGAAACCCTGCAGCCAACTGTAATTATGCTTACTCTTTTAATGGTCAGCTTTTACCTTCTACATAGGGTTGGGTGCCGTTCCTGGTACCGGTACTGATACCAGTACCTGGAATTAGGGCTGGGCAATATATCGATATTATATTGATATCGTGATATGAGACTAGTCTCAGATTTTGTGTTGTCTTTTCCTGGTTTTAAAGGCTGCATTACAGTCAAGTGATGTACTTTTCTGAACTTGAACTGTTGTAACTGTGCTATTATTTGCCTTTTCCCCACTTAGACATTATGTCCACATTACTGGTGATTGTTAACCCTAGAATATCGCCGCAATATCGATATCGAGGTATTTGGTCAAGAATATCGTGATATCTGATTTTCTCCCTATCGCCCAGCCCTGCCTGGAATTCGGTTCAATGTAATGAATTTGTTTTTTTCGGTACTTTCCCTCTGTAATAACATTTTTATTTCAGTTGTAAAAAAAACACACAAAATAAAAACCTCTCCCCTGCCAAACCCGTTTCTACAAACTATCTAATAATTATTCATTTCTTATACTGCACTGTATCTTTTATTCTTGTATTTGTATCTTATTCTAGTTCAGCCTGTTTTTATTTTCTATCGCTATTTAAACTGTTCTTTAATGTTTTAGGTGAAGCGTTTTGAATTGCCGTGTTGGTAAAATGTGCTATAGAAATAAAGTTGCCTTGCCCTACAACCTCAGCCTGTCAGTCAGTCAATAGGGCATAGTGACACAGCGGTGCCTGCCTGTCACACTAAGGGCCGTTTTACAGTCGGCGCAGCCGAGCTCGTACGTGCCAATGTGACGCCAAAATGACGTAGATCTCGCTGGCGCACCAGGACTTTGAGTGCATGACCAAAGGAACTCTTTTTTTTTTTTCAGTGGCGCACTACAAAGCGGAAAGAGTAAGCATTAACGAGCTCGAGAGCAACCGGACGCCAGGACTCTCAGAGTGACTGCAAGTCTCTCTTGTGAACTTACTGGGTTAAGATGAGCTCTTTTATGGTGAATGAAAGGTTTGATCCGACGAAGTAGGTCATCCAATCAAATCAAAGCATTGATGTCAATGCTGCTGCCAGTTCTGCCGTTGTTTACCTTTTTCTTCTTCCTCTAGCCTGTAGAAATAGCAAAGTCGGTAGCCTTTCCTCATTAGCGCCACCTCTGTTCAGGAGAAGACTGCAACTAGTGTCGCGAGCACAAACGGTTGCGGCGCTCCCATAACGTCGCACTGGCGCTCGACAGGTCGGCTGCGGCGAGTATACGCCACGCTTTTACAGCGACCGCTTTCGCCTCGCCGTTATATACGCCGTCTGCGGGGAGTTTTGAAAAGTTTAACCACACTCGCAACCGCTTTACCAGCACAGCCGTCACTCACTGTGACTTTACCAAACTGCAGAGTCAACGTTGTGTTCCGCAGCTCTGCGTATGTCGGAGCTCCGCAGCTCTGAGTGCGCGCGTGCGTGCGTGCGTCTGTGCGTCTCAGAGGTCCGCTCTCTGTCAACACGCAGAGAGGACAGATAAGCTCGCGCTGAACTCAAGCCAGCTTTAAATCTAATCAAAAATGGTTATGATATATGTTCAGGATGTAACTAAAGCCATCAGAATAATTGAAAAATATGTTATATGATCATATGACAATGCTACACATAGGGGCATTAAAAGTTATCATTTGTTCATTTATAGGTTAGACTAAGAAGGAGCGGGATCTAGAATATTTGACTGGGGCTGAAAAAAGTACTTAAGCTAATGATGCTGCATACTAACTGAGTTCATCCACCTTTACATTTATCACATCATGACTGGTTGCTTGCTCAGAAACATTTTTCCGAGCTCCCCTTTCACATCCTTCTCATTACCTGGTTTAGTGCAAGTCACACAGGGAAAACCTGTGCACCTTGCAAATGCTTATTTAAATTCAAAGCTGAATGCTGAAAATGCATTCCACCACTCAACGCCTGAAATAATTAGGCTGTGCCAGATCTCTTTTCTTCTGTGAATGATTTCATCATTTAGAGTTTTATAGTCATTTTTTCACAGGCTCAGTTAAAAAGGCAATGATGCACATTTTCTGAGAACATAAAGAGGAATATAGCATTCCATCTCCCTGTCACATTTGGTAGTCTTTGTCCTTAAAAATGGCACTTGAGCCACCCCTTTTTGATCATATCACTTGATAGCTGTACAGCTACCATCAACTTTTAATTAAAGAGACGAGGGAAACTATGATGTATATTTTAGACCTAATTAGCATGCCGACTCAGGGGAGTGAAGTGATTAGATGAGTAAAGACTCCCCATGGATGCTGCAGACGAGCACACATACAAATGCATACACACTCACTTGCATTCTGGGGGCGTTTGCACTTGGACTCCCAGCCTAGCAGCACTCAAGGCGACGTTTCACTTTGGTATGACATTTTCCAGCTTGCAGTGCGAGCTTTCTATTCACCGTCAGCATTCCAGGGTTTTTCCAGAACTTTCTTTATCAATAATTGTAGTCAAGCGCAATTATCTATTGAAAGAAGAAGATGGAACACATACACGGTACTATCAGTAACAATAACATCAAAGAGCTGTTGTTCTAACGTGGTCACACAGTGAATAATAGAGCAAGATGAACAAGGCAGAGAACAATGCATACAATAGTGACTTCAAACACAGGCACGCCTCATGTTGAAATAACCATGATGGAGTTTGCACAGGTAAAATGCTGAAATTGTTGCTAAAATCACAATGCTGAGGTCATATGCAAAGTGAAAAAGAACCTGAAATTGTAAACAACATGAGTAACGCAGCAACATTGCTGTCCATAATTGCCTGAACAAAGGCCAGAGTTTCAGACAAACAATGCCATCAGGCAAACACTTTCCCTCTCTTCAGGTAATCATCTAACCCTCCGTGATGTACTGATGACAGGCGCTGATGACGCAATCTCAGTTGTTATTGTTCAATCAATCAATCCATTTATGTGTCACGTAAAATCATATAAAATACAATTTTAGTGAAATGTTATGCAGAAGGTTCCTACAATGTATGCAATAATAGCAGTAATAGAATAGAATAATCCAATCATTGTGAGAAACAATCGTTATCTCAATATGGATCAAAATAACTGTGGCTTTTGTTATGTCCATAATCATGACAGTGTGACTTTGATTGCTGTGTGCAAAATAAAATGTTCAGTTCTTTCCCAGAGCATTGTTATGTTTGCTGGAGAGGGCTCAGTTATGTGTGAGTCTGGCTTTAACTCTTCAACCCCACCAGCCCTACCACTGGGTCCATCAATACAAATGCATTCTGCATGGCCAAGCATTGTTGTAACCTGCAAAACTTTATTTGAAATTCTTGTCAAGATCTCCAAGTCAAGATCTCCAAGTTTCCAAAGAAGCTCAATAAGTTAGACCGAAACTGGGGAATTGTTTAAAAAATGAGGCAAAACTTGGAAAGATCTGGAACTAGTATATTCTGAACATACAATATATGTGATATTGTCATTATTTTCTCAAGTAAGCCTGGTATCTTTATCTTTAAAACAAATCAACAGAATAACAGAAGCAGAGAGATTTTTGGCACAAACACCGGTAACGCTAACGGAGGTGTAACGTTACGAATGGCCGCTGTTCTGACTCGGGTGCCTGGGTCTGTTTCCCGACGGTTCAGTAAACTGCCGTTAGCATCCTTAGCACTGGAGTTAAGTGCTGACCGGGTTTGGATTGCTGTAATGATAGTGGCTGGCTGCTAGCTGGCTGGGGGCTGACTGTGGATGTGTCCCCGGGGCTGTTGTCAGCTCTAATGCCAACTGAAGCCTTGCAGCGCCGGGAGAGTGAGGCAGACAGACATGGCTGTACTAGCTGGCTAAATTACCATTAGCTTAGTCGTCTATCTATACCGGTAACGTTACTGATGAATTTGTGGGTTAGCCCAGAGTTGTTAACCATGGTCAAAACAATCACACTAAAAATAACTGAGCACATTGAACGATGTCGTAATCTTATGTTACCAACCAAGAATTAGCTAACGTTATAGACCAAGCATTAGAATTAGCTACTTGTCAACCAGCACCTTTATAGTAGGCTAACCTTAAAGCAACAGCAAAGCACTTTTCCTCTTTGGTCCCCCTACAGGTTGGAAGCGGAATTGTCCATTACCGTTACCATTATTCTTATGTCTCATTTTTGGAAATATTATTTAAAAGGTACGGTAAGAATCTTTGGTGTTGGATCGATCGATACTGAAATCAATCAATATCAATAAATAAGTTCTCTGTTGTATTACTGTGTTGCAAAGTGGCATGTAATCAATGACAAAATTATGCCATGTGGCAGAAAAAAAGTTGTATTACGTTTACTGAGTATAACTCAAATATATATTAGGTAACAGTAAATAGAACCGTCAATAATGTGTGTGTGTGTGTGTGTTTATTTTAGAAAATACATTGAAAGATCAACGTGTGGTGCGGGCAATGAGGGTGTGCAAATACAGTCAGTGCTTTTTCCTGTAGATGAAAAAAAAGAAGGCAGTAGTGAAGGTGTAACAAGAGTTGAACCTGCCACAACACAAGCTGAAAACGGCATGTGTCACCAGATGGGGATCGATGCAAATGATGACTGCCAGGGTCTTTGAGTAAAACAAAGCCATCACACAGGTCCTCGCTGATAATAATAAAAAAAAAAAATCAAGGCACCTTGTTCCATCCTAGGCTGACCTGGATGTCTTAGAGACCGTCGACAAAGCTCTATCCCTATTGGTGGAGTTCACAGATACCCTCTCAGGAGAAGAGTATGTGACCATTTCATTCGTGAAGCCTATCCTACACATCCTCAACTCACGAGTGCTGGCTGAGGACGAAGATGACATGGCACCGACCAAAACCATCAAAACCAGCATCCTTGAATACCTTAAGGGGAAGTACTCAGACCCCATCACAGAAGAGCTATAGACCTTTTTCACAGCAGACATTTTGACTTGTCATAGGAAAAGCACAGCTGAAATTGATAACCTTAACGATGGCTCAATTCCATCAAGTGTCTCAGTAAGCTATTTCAGTCAGTCAGCATGCACAATCAGGGCTCTAGAGTGCAACCAATTTTGGTCACATATGCGACCAAAATTTGTAAGGGTGCGGCTAAGAATTTTCCTAGGTTGCACCGGTGCACCTAACGTCCTCGCATCCGCTGCCTCACCACGAACGATGCAATGTCGTTTCTATTGATATGGTTTAATGTTGCGTTACATGACCCATTCCTTCTGTAAAGCCGTGCCAGTGTTTGGATCTCTCCTCAGCGCAGCCCCGCCCTCATTCACTCACGGCTCACCTGCAACATGGAGAGACACAGCGCCGCCGGTCCAAACTGCTGACACATTTATTTTATTGTTAAGTATGAGAGGGAAACCTGTATTGGTACCAGTGTTTCCGCTGGTAACTCTCTGTTATTGCGGCCGCCATGGCGAAAAACACAGAAGAAGTTATTGACTGAAACTAACTTCAGTTCGTTGAGTAATAGCGTGTGAGACAGAGCCTGCTGGACCTGGGTGAGATGGGACCCATGGCCACATTATCATAGTTCATAAAAATGCAGCGCAGCCAGGGACGATATATACATTTCATAGCCTACGCACGACGTGTGTAACGCCGCTGACCCGCCAAAGCGCATTCGACCCGTGCTGGACCCATTCATAATGAGTCAACCGTCACTCTGTGAGTAGCATACGCTTCAGTCCATCGCACTCCCCCTCTCTCCCTATATGAGCTACTGGGCTATCCGGGTCTGTTATTGTTCTTGAAAACAAGTGAAGGAGCTTTCTCAGAGATATATTTTTTTAAATATAGCCCAGGCTATTTATTTCAGATAATTTACGTGTTGCAGCTGTATATTTTCAAATTGGGAAGGAAACCCTGTCTTTGCATTTTATTTTAAATCTGTTTTAATAAAAGAGCTTGTGAAACGTGGCTTTGACTTAAAACTGAACATTTAACCCACTTTTAGTCAGTATTTAGTCAGCCACCAATTGTGCAAGTTCTCCCACTTAAAAAGATGAGAGAGGCCTGTAATTTTCATCATAGGTACACTTCAACTATGAGAGACAAAATAAGAAAAAGAAATCCAGAAAATCACATTAGTTAGGATTTTTAATGAATTTATTTGCAAATTATGGTGGAAAATAAGTATTTGGTCAATAACAAAAGGTTCATCTCAATACTTTGTTGTATACCCTTTGTTGGCAATGACAGAGGTAAAACGTTTTCTGTAAGTCTTCACAAGGTTTTCACACACTGTTGCTGGTATTTTGGCCCATTCATCCATGCAGATCTCCTCTAGAGCAGTGATGTTTTGGGGCTGTCGCTGGGCAACACGGACTTTAAACTCCCTCCAAAGATTTTCTATGGGGTTGAGATCTGGAGACTGGCTAGGCCACTCCAGGACCTTGAAATGCTTGTTACGAAGCCATTCCTCCGTTGCCCAGGCGGTGTGTTTGGGATCATTGTCATGCTGAAAGAACCAGCCACATTTCATCTTCGATGCCCTTGCTGATGGAAGGAGGTCTTCACTCAAAATCTCACGATACATGGCCCCATTCATTCTTTCCTTTACACGGATCAGTCGTCCTGGTCCCTTTGCAGAAAAACAGCCCCAAAGCATGATGTTTCCACCCCGATGCTTCACAGTAGGTATGGTGTTCTTTGGATGCAACTCAGCATTCTTTCTCCTCCAAACACGACGAGTTGAGTTTTTACCAAAAAGTACTATTTTGGTTTCATCTGACCATATGACATTCTCCCAATCCTCTTCTGGATCATCCAAATGTTCTCTAGCAAACTTCAGACGGGCCTGGACATGTACTGGCTTAAGCAGGGGCACACGTCTGGCACTGCAGGATTTGAGTCCCTGGCGGCGTAGTGGGTTACTAATGGTAGCCTTTGTTACTTTGGTCCCAGCTCTCTGCAGGTCATTCACTAGGTCCCCCCGTGTGGTTCTGGGAGTTTTGCTCACCGTTCTTGTGATCATTTTGGCCCCACGGGGGGAGATCTTGCGTGGAGCCCCAGATCGAGGGAGATTATCAGTGGTCTTGTAGGTCTTCCATTTTCTAATAATTGCTCCCACAGTTGATTTCTTCACACCAAGCTGCTTACCTATTGCAGATTCAGTCTTCCCAGCCTGGTGCAGGTCTACAACTTTGTTTCTGGTGTCCTTTGAAAGCTCTTTGGTCTTGGCCATAGTGGAGTTTGGAGTGTGACTGTTTGAGGTTGTGGACAGGTGTCTTTTATACTGATAACAAGTTCAAACAGGTGCCATTAATACAGGTAACAAGTGGAGGACAGAGGAGCCTCTTAAAGAAGAAGTTACCAGCCAGTTTTGTTGATCCCAGATTTAAAACGACATACATTTCCACCACATACAGAGCCCTCTACAACGTCATCAGAAGCAAAGAAGCCAAAGTTAGGAAGTTTTTTCAAAAGGAAGTGAAGCAACTCCGTCAACTGTACCCACTTTGTCACTTCAGCAAACACTGGAAGCAGAGCTGAACAGCTTCTTGGCGTCACCTGTGCTGGATAGTGAGAAAAAAAAAACACTGAAATGGTGCAGAATGCATCATGAACACTTTCCCACTCTAAGTAAGGTGGCAAAAACCTTTCTCTGCATACCAGCCACTAGCTCCCCATCAGAGTGGGTTCTCAGTGCAGGAGGAGACATTGTTACAGGCCTCAGATCCTGCCTGAAACCTGAAAAGGTAAACATGCTAGTGGTTCTTAATAAGAACCTAGAGTAAATAGTTGTGCGTATAGAGTGAGCAGACAAGATCACGTGCAACAGCG